>NC_091950.1:48153340-48418340 GCF_031021105.1 Erythrolamprus reginae
CCCCCCACCTTTTTTCTGATTGTAATACATGAGAATGGTGTGATTGTGCAGTAACGATTGTTTTTAATATTTATGGGTTTTAAATTTAGCTTTTTATCTAATATTGGATTTGTATTCTGGATATTGTATTGTTGTTGTTGTGAGCCGCCCCGAGTCTTCGGAGAGGGGCGGCATACAAATCTAATAAGTAATAATAATAATAATAATAATAATAATAATAATAATAATAATAATTTCTCTGTATCAGGACTAAAGTAACTCATTCTTCTGAGAATGTTAAAAAATGCTTTATTGAAAAGTGTGGATAAAACAGAACTTTATGTTGGTCCTCAAATCAAGGATTATACATATACAATTTCTGAGACTGCACTATTGTTAATGAATGAATAAATGTTAGCCCTTCCCTACTCTAAGAAACAGAGGATAGTGTTCTTTCTTTTCCAAGTGTTGTATTCACAACAATCTTTTGAAGTGCATTAAAATGAAGGCTGAGCCACTGGTCTAAGGTCATCTGATGAACTTCTTAGCTAAAGGGGGATTTGACTCCAGTGGTAGTATAGTATTCAAACGATGCATACATTTTAAAAATTGCTATTTACATTTTTATCTGAGATTAGATTTTATAAAATATTAGCAGAACAAATCAATCTTACCAACTGAGCTATAAGTCACAAAGATAGTTCTGACTTTTAAAAAAAAAAGATGTATACTTTTAATGAAACAGGAAGTGTAAACGCAAAAGTATCAGCTTCTACATTACATTTTTTTTATGGGGATGGCTCTGAGCCACCTAAATATTCCAATGAATTAACTAAGGAACAACCAAGAAATTCACTATGGTTCACTATGTGATTTAACTGTTTTTAATCTATCAGGCCTCCATTTTTAAAAACTACACCCAACAAAATGCCAAGTCCCCCCCCCCAAAAAAAATTGCCTAATTCAATGGCATAAGATTTAGCAGGTTATGTAATGTCTTGAATGTTTACTCAAAGATGCAATGAAGATGCACTTAAATCAAAAGAAAGGCATTCTCAGAAGACAAAGGCTTCTTGGTTTTACCAGGAAAAGGTACTAGAAAAGAGATTGTTAAATGGATATTATCGGTAAAAGTCTACGAAGTCTACAGAGAGGGGCGGCATACAAAACTAATAAATAGATAAATTAAATAAATAAATAAAAGACAATGGATGTATGAGAAACATTGTGGAATTCAGCCCTGTACAGAACTGTCACTGAATAAGTAATTCCATTACTGCTCACTTGGTTAAAAATGACACCACATATGCAATGCTTCAATCTATTTAAGAATTTAAATAGACAGTAACATGGAATGCTTACTTATCATTTATCAAGTATCTTTATATCCAGTGATGCCCCCCTTCTCCTTTAAATGCTAAATCTGTTTCCCAACTCCTTCATCATTTCCTCTAATTCACTGTAGAGGCCATTGGTTAAATTTTTATATCCAGAAAGTAAGATGCCTGTCACTGACTTGTTCATTAAAATCACCGAACATCTGGAACAGATATTTCTTGCCAACCCAAACAGTTTGTGCTTCTGTGATGCCCGGTGCATTTTTAAGCAGCACAGAAGGTCGGTGAGCTAATTAACAAATCACAGCTAACAAATAATATATTCGGGAGATTTGCCCGCAAACTGATGGTGGTTGAAGCTTTATTAAAGCAGAAACTGTAGAAAGCAAGGGGTGGGGAGAAGGAGATGCTCTAATTCTCAGCATTTATGGAAAGGGGGGGAGGAAGCATTGTGAAATGTCACCTCACAATAAAGGCATTGTGCTCAGAGAAAGCGCTGGGGAGACATGAGAGCAACTTACAATTGTTTCCATCAGGCGTTTAAAGCATTTTGTGTTCAATGGTTTATCCTAGAATGTGATGCACTGGTGAACATAAAATGGTGTCTGGTGATATATGCCACTTTATAGATAAGGAAAATATAGATATTTCCAATCTTTCAAAGCAAAGAAAAACATCAGTTGTTGAGATGCTCTTCCTAGGCTAGGCTGCATGAATCATCTGTATCATCATAGGGTTGTTTGTTTGTTTTTTTAAAAATGGTGAATCTACAAAAGCTTTTATGTCACTACAGCTAACAGATTTCCCAGCTGGGAACTGATTTGTTAACAATACTAAGCAATCTTTAAAAAAGAACTGTAGTTTTCATTTCCGAATCACATGCCACAAAGCTTTCAAGTAAAAAAAATTAGAGGAATTTTGTTTGCAAGTGTCTTGTTATTAAAATAGAATTAAATGGATATTTTAATATTGTCAAATATTGGCTGTCAGCATTATAAAGATGCTCCAGGCACAATTTGATGCAGCTTTACATTAAAATATAAAATATGCTTAAGGAGTTGTAAATTTAAATATTTAGCATTATGTATTGTTAATAATGACAACTATTTGTACTTCGATGATATTTCCCAATAATGCTCAACATTACATTACATAATTAATAAAATCATAAAAGGTTCTAAAAGAACAAAAAGAGAAAATGAAACATCCAGAATAACACCATTTCTTGTCAAAAATTCAAATATCTGACCTTTTATTTCAGTTCCAAATGGAAAAATCCACCCTCCTTCTAATTAATTAATTTAAACCCTGAACTGTTCTAATCAACAAGAAGTATCTCCTAAAGTTCTACTGATATTGATCTCCCTCTAAGTCTTAAAATTTAAGCTCTGGAACAGAAACAAAAGCAAATGTTTGATCTGTATTATGGGTAATCCCTTAAGTTATTTGACTAGGAGGGCTATAAGCACAATCAACAAAAAATATGGAGCATGAATCTACTTTTTGCTTAAGAGGGGAAAAAAATTCCACTAACATTTTCAGGACAGTCAAGGAAATTTTCTGCCCTTGAGAATGTTGGTGTACAGTTCCTGGAGGACTAATTTCCACATCAGAGATTCCCTAGGGAATCCTATCATGGGAATAAATGCCTTAATGAGAGCTATGTGTGCTGTGTGTATGCCAACCTACCTTTCCCTCAAGTGGCTCCTTTGAGTGGTTTTTCCTCCCTTCCCTAAAAGCTACCACCACACAATTTGTTTAATGAGATCCGTATGTCAGCCCAAGTCGATATAGTAATTATCCCAGATTAAATCTGCTCACATTGGAAGCTGTGTGAGCCTTTTGATCTGAGGAAGCTGCCTCTAAGAATAAATGCTCTATCTAGAACTATTTTGATGGAAAGACAGGAAAAACAATAAGACAGTCTCAAAAAATTATTCCCTCCCACATCCATTCAATGCAGGGGGCAAATTGTTTTGATGGAAATGACTAAACTGTCAAGCTTCCTATTCCTTAGGCTGGAGAAAGAGGTTAGGCGGCAGGCCAGCAGACATTTTAATTTTGAGTTCGTGCAGATCAAAGCAGAGAATCAAGAAGATGAAAAAAGAGGAAGCAGCACAAAAAAACCCCATTATCCATTTGGATAGTCGGCTATATATATAGTGTTCCCTCAATTTTCGCGGGGGATGCGTTCCAAGACTGCCCGTGAAAGTCAAATTTCCGCGAAGTAGAGATGCGGAAGTAAATACTTAACACTTTAAACCCCTAAACTGCAATTTCTCATACCCTTACCAACCATTTAGATTATTACTCACCATGTTTATTTATTAAAGTTTATTTAAAAAAATATTTATTAAAGGCGGACGAAAGGACCGTGGTATAGGGGGGGAAACCGCAAAGTATTTTTTAATTAATATTTTTGAAAAACCGTGGTATAGCCGTTTTGCGAAGTTCGAACCTGCGAAAATCGAGGGAACACTGTATAACAATAAACAATAAACACATATCTAGGATCACCATATTACCTTATACAAGGCCTAGGATTCTATTTCAAGAATATAAACCTTGTGGGCAATGCTCCAGAAGATCATCCCAACCTATTTTGGCCTTCAGCACCTCACATGTTTGTTTTGTGTGGTTGTCATCCATTGTCTAAACTCTAGACCAGTGATAGCAAACCTTTTTTGGTTTGTGTGCCAAAAGAGTATGAAGAAACACCACAATGGGCAAACTAGAAGTCTGTTTTTCTAAACTCTCAGGTTGCCCATTGGGCTGTTTTTCACACTGGGGTTTCAGGGAAGCTTCACTGAAGCCTCTGGAGGGCAAAACAGCCTTCCCCAAGGCCAAAAACCAGCTGGGTAGCGCACACATGTGCGCTGGAGCTGATGTAGGGCAATGCTTTGTGTGCCCTCCAACATGGCTCCATGTGCACCTGTGGCACGCATGCCATAGGTTCGCCGTCACTACTCTAGACCTTTGCTACCAAGGATTTATAATTGGTATATGGAACTCACAGAAAATCATCAGATTCAAGAGTTTGAAACCATGCAATGCTTTCATTCTCAAAGAGACCTAAGATCTTTTATTCAGGATTTAATGCTAAAAGAAGTATTGCCCACAAGATCACATGCTGCAACGTCCTTCCGGTCAACGACTATTTCAGCTTCAACTGCAACAACACAAGAGCACACAACAGATTTAAACTTAATATTAACCGCTCCAAACTTGACTGTAAAAAATATGACTTTAACAATCGAGTTGTCAAAGCATGGAACTCATTACCAGACTCAATAGTGTCAACTCCCAACCCCCAACATTTCTCCCTTAGACTCTCCACGATTGACCTCTCCAGGTTCCTAATTCGACGAGGTCTCACTCGTCATCTTCAGGCTGGTGTTTCTGTCCTTGTTCTCAGGCGAACACTGCGAGACCTGAGCTGCATTCCTTCTATAAATACTGGTGGCTGGGTGTGGTTTGATGGCTCAGCAATTGCCTGCTGTGTAGAAACTTCCTGGTGAGTCAGTGGGGTAACAATTGGGGTCGTTGATGTAGCTGAGGTATGCTGATTAGTTAATGGTTGTAGATTAGGCGTGATATCCTGAGTAGTTGGAACTTGCAGGCTACTTGATTGTTTTACAATGTGTGTTCTGAGTCTGGTTTCTATGGCTGGGATACGTTTGAGGGCTGGTTTCCAGATGTCTGGTAAGCGAGAGGTATCATCCCGCTTGTTCATATTTTGGCAATGTTTTTCTATCTCGATGGCTTCCATGATTATTCTTTTGCTGTAGTGTTCTGTTTTGGAAATTAATTTGGTACTGTCGAAATAAATTTCATGTCCTGTAGTTTTGAAGTTTGAAGTATTATATATATATCATATATATTCTCTCCCTATCTCTTATATCATATATATTCTCTCCCTCCCATCTACTTCTCTTCTTTTTTACTTTCTATCTTTATATATATTACTTAATGTCTATTCTCTTCCATATGTATTGTATATTGGACAAAGAATAAATAAATAAATAAATAAATAAATAAATAAAATAAAACAAGACTATCTCAATAGATACAACTGGATATTGCCTTCAGTGGACAAATACATTCTCTCGTTCCAAGACAATTTCCTAGAAGAGCTACATGAGGTAACTTCTAAACTTTAATCCCTGTTATTTCTGAGTTGCACTGGGAAACATCCACTCTGGGAAACCTATTTTTATTGATATGGAGCCAGTTAAAAGATTTGACATTTTCCAAATGGGATGAACTTCATTTCCCATCAGGTCGATCTAGCAAAGTAAGAAACTATGGAAGCTGTGATGCAAAACACGTGGAAAGTTGCCTGTCCTTTGTGAGTAGGCAAAACTGAGTTACAAGTCAGCTAGAATACATATGATGCGGCATATGGCAATTTCTTGTGGGTTTTTTTTTTTATATTTTACTTTCATACTAATTTCCCCAAATATTAAGAGTGGGCAACCCTCTGGATTTTCTTTCAGGGAATTCAGCATGCTTCAAAATGTCATTGCAACATCACAACCACAACAGTAAATTACTAGGATCTCAAGGTGGGGGTGGGAAGCCCTGATGGTTTGTGGGAGTGAGGCAGCAGTATCCGACAACATCCTATTCTGCACTTGCTCAATGTTTAGAGCACACTAAAAATACTGCCTTGGCAAAGAGGGGACAGAATGTCCTTTAAGTGAGAAAGTATGTGGGCAAACTGACATTTTGCTCACAATGAAAACTGCAGGATTTAGCTCCCAGAGGAAACTATGTGTTGTGTGTGTGTGCATTCACATGCAGGTGACTGTCCTCCTGCTCTTGATTCATTACAACGTGCATTCATTATCAACAAGATTTTTATGATTAATATTTCCCATATTAAATGCAACGTATAGGGTTAGCTTTTCTGGGGGAAACAAACAGTACAGTGTTCCCTTGATTTTCGTGGGTTCAAACTTCGCGAATAGCCTATACCACGGTTTTTCAAAAAATATTAATTAAAAAATACTTCGCGGTTTTTCCCCCTATACCACGGTTTTTCCCACCCGATGACGTCATATGTCATCGCCAAACTAATAATTTTTGCAAATAAATAACAAAAAAAATAATTATTGTTAATAAATAATTATGTTTATAAATATCAGGATCATTGTGTCTTATTCAATGGTGACTACCAGTGATAATGGTGAGTAAATGGTTGTTAAGGGAATGGGAAATGGTAATTTAGGGGTTTAAAGCAGGGGTCGACAAAGTTGTTCAGAATCTAGGAGCCAGCCAAAAAATTTAGGAGCCAGAATTTTTTTTAAGCAAACTTGGTTTTTAATTTAACAAAAAAAATCGGGCCGGCAGGGAACAGAATGGAGCCTTCCGCGGCGGGGCTGGTAAGGGGGGGAGCCGAGGGGGGAGCCGAGCCCAGCCCCGTGGCATTCGCTTTCCTCCCGCCCGCAGCCGACTGACCGTGGGCTCCTTCCCGAGCTCCCTTCCTGAGCCTCCCGTTTTCTCTCCCCCCCCCTCGCCCCTTCGCCTCCCTGTGTTCCTAGGAGAAGTGCTGGGGATTAGAAGATAGATAGATAGGTAGATATATGATAGATAGATAGATAGATAGATAGATAGATAGATAGATAGATAGATAGGTATAAATAGACAGTCAGTGATAGTCAAAGAGAGATAGACAGAGAGACAGATGATGAATGGATTGGGCAGCATAGAAGATAAATAGATAGATAGATAGGTAGATATATGATAGATAGATAGATAAATAGATAGGTAGGTAGATATATGATAGATAGGTAGGTAGATAGGTAGGGTGGGTATATGATAGATAGATAGACAGACAGACAGACAGACGTAGGTAGGTAGATATAAATAGACAGTCAGGCAGATAGTCAAAGACAGATAGACAGAAAGACAGAAGATGGATGGATTTATAGATGATAGATAAATAGACAGATAGATAAATAAATGTTAGATGATGAATGGATTGGGCGGCATAGAAGATAGATAGATAGATGGATGGATGGATGGATGGATGGATGGATAGATAGATAGATGAGGGAGGATAAAATGTTATTAAAAGGGGAGGAAGAAGAGAAGTGTGTGTTGGGAGGGGGGAACCACTCCTGATTATAGATTCGAACACGTGGATTGTGGAAGTGAGAAGGAAAGAATTACGCCGGGATAGGATGGTATCAATGAAGTGGAATCCAAGCTTCACCCAAGAGGTTAATGGAAAGCGCACAGGGAGAAAAGCGAAGGGTGGCCAACAACGTGATTCTGCCCGGGTTTTGCCCGCCTCGGGGTCTGGAGAGGCTCGTAAAAGCTGAAGAAAAGATTGCACGGGGTTTTGCAGCTTCCGACCGGACGGAACGGGAGAGTAAAGACCCGTCCCGGTTGCAAAAAAAGTTTCTTAGGGCCATGAAAGGGCGATGGGCAACCTCCCGGGGTTATGCGAGGATGCTTCCCTAGAGGAGTCCAAAGAGAAGCCATCCCCCGGGGGAAGAGGGCAACTCCCGGGGCTTCCCTATGAAAGGACGGAGCCTGGCTCCTCCCGCCCCGTCACCCGCTCCGCCTCCCCCCGGCCGAGCTGCCGGCCTCGCGCGGCTCCCTCACCATCAGCACTTTGGCCGCGCTCTCCAGCTGGGCGATCACCTCGGAGGCTCCCCCCGCCGCCGCCGCGGCCGCCGCCATCATGGTCTCTCTTCAATGACGCGCCATGCAAGGCATTCTGGGACGGGGAGGACGCCCAGCCAATCCGCGACTCCCGGGGAGGCTACAAGGGCCCCGGGGTGTGAGAGAGCCCCGATTGGGGAGGTCGTGGACGGCCCCCGCAGAGCCGCTCTCCCCCGACGGCTGAGGGAGCGGCGGGGCGTCCTCTTGAAATGGCTTCGGGGAGGTGGAGGGGGGTAGAATGGAGAGAGAGCAGCTCCGTCAGGTCCGGGAGGAGAAGGGCGGGATGTGGCCATGTGGTCCGACCCTTTCTCAACTCCCCAAGCACCAGGCAACATTTTCTAGGCGCCAGACAACATTTTCTAGGCGCCACTGGCGACCAGGCGCCTGGGTTTGTCGACCCCTGGTTTAAAGTGTTAAGGGATGGCTTGTGATACTGTCCATAGCCAAAAATGGTGTATTTACTTCCGCATCTCTACTTCGCGGAAATTCGACTTTCGCGGGCAGTCTCGGAACGCATCCCCCGCGGAAATCGAGGGAACACTGTATATCACCCTTCCTTTTGCTCAAGCAATGGGATGCAAGATAGCACTGTCTTAAGTTAATGGTGAATGGTATCGCATTGCTTTTATAATCATTCATCCTTTAACAAAATACAATGACCTTCTGCTATTCATTGTTGTACAAATATGGGTAGTATTTCCATAGGTGTACATCCATTACATTGAGAAGGTGCTAATAATTTTTTAAAAAAATATTTTTTAAAACTATTTTAAAATATAGTTTTAAAAACAACATTAGATACAAACCACACATTCAAAAATAACATAACATAAATATAAGATGAACATGAACGCAAACATAACACCATATACTGTACCATCAAAAATTCATTTTACAGCGTACCGTGTCAGTCTACGTACTATGTTTTTATATCTCTTTAACTTATATTTATTAATATATTTCCTATGTCTTACATATAATTTCGTCTTAATATATAACATTTCATCTAACTATATCCATCTATCACCTTGGTTTCATGCATCTATATACATAAATACAAATATCCATACCTGTTTTGATTTATTTATTGTCATATTTGATCTATTAATTTTAATAAATCATACTTGATCTATTAATTTTACTTTTATGCTCCAGCCAATTATGCCATTTGTTCCATATTTTATAAAATTCCATTTCTTGTCTGTCATGTATTTTCATAGTTAATTTATTCATTTCAGCACATTCTAATATCTTTTTAATTACCATTGTGCTTGAAGGGGCTGTTTCTGATTTCCAATGTTGGGCGTAAATAATTCTAGCTGCTATTTATTTATTTATTGGATTTGTATGCCGCCTGTCTCCGTGGACTCGGGGCGGCTAACAACAGTGATAAAAACAATATGTAGCAATCCAATAATAAAACAACTAAAACACCCTTATTATAAAAACCAGACATACATATAGACATACCATGCATAAACTGTAGAGGCCCAGGGGGAAAGAATATCTCAGTTCCCCCATGCCTGACGGCAGCGGTGGGTTTTAAGGAGCTTACGAAAGGCGAGGAGGGTGGGGACAATTCTGATCTCTGGGGGGAGTTGGTTCCAGAGGGCCGGGGCCATAATTCCCTCTAAGCTGAGCAGTGAGCAATCGCTCACTTAAAAATCATCATCAACTCAGAGTTTTCCAAACCTGCCCAGAAGCCGAGAGGGAAAGAGTGAGAGGGAAGGAGAGAGAGAGGAAGAGAGGAAGAGAGAGAGAAAAAGAGAGGAAGGAAAAGAGAAAGAAAAAGAATGGGAGTAAGGAAGAGAGAAAGAAAATCAAAATCTAGTTTGAAACTAGCTCAACTATTTAAGTGGCATTTTGATATTGATAGAGTTGCCCTATTATGAGCTCACTGTTATAGACACACAGTACAGTATTTTATTTTGAAATTCTCTGAGGCAAAACAGGGTGGGTTTTTTATTTGTTTGTTTGTTTGTTTATTTATTTATTATTTCTGTGCCGCCCAGTCCCGAAGGGACTGCCGCTCAGACACTATACTTTTCCGCCCACCCCCCAAAAAAATTAGAGGGAACACTGGCCGGGGCCACCACAGAGAAGGCTCTTCCCCTGGTCCCGCCAAACGACATTGTTTAGTTGACGGGACCCGGAGAAGGCCCACTCTATGGGACCTAATCGGTTGCTGGGATTCGTGCGGCAGAAGGCGGTCCTTATATGCTGTCCTTATATGCAGTATAAGATATTATTTTTTATTTATCTTTCCTTTTACAATCCATAACAAAACCAATTCTGATTTTAGTTCTACTTTTTGTTCTATAATCTCCTCTATCCACTTTTGAATCTTTCTCCAATATTTTTTTTTGCCTCTGGGCACATCCACCACATGTGTTAGTACGTTCCCTGATCGTGTTTACATTTCCAACATTTAGCTGTTATATTTATTTATTTATTCGACTTCTATGCCGCCCAATCACGAAGGACTCAAGGCGGCTTATTTGAAGACATCTTCGCCAATCTTGTCTAGAAGGTGCTAATAATTCTTAAAATTCTGCTTCTTTGTGAAAAAGCAGTGTTCTACGCACATTTTGGGAGATAGTTAGAGTTAGGGTTACTTTTGTTGCCAGCAGTTTAAAACATCAATGACTGTGTGTTGCATTATTTTGAGGGGACAGCACATTTACACTATTATACAAGCTGTATACTCACTACTTTACATTGTAGCCAAGTGTCATTTCTTCAGTGTTGACACATAAAAAGATATACTTAAATATTTACAAAGTGTGAGGGGGTGTGCTCGCTTCTATGACATACTGTATATCCATCTGATCGGAGATACACATTCTCACATTTGTATAATTCACTTTCTAATGTGGTTCCTTCCTGTTTGCCTCTTCTTCTGCTCTGTCCTCTGCCTTTTTTTCTCAATGTAAAACAATAACTGTTAAGTATTCAAGACTTTTAATGCCAAATTGTGCAGATTAAAATGTGCATAGCTTATTCTAACACAACACCTAGTACAGAAGAAACCTGACCTGGCACCAGTTGCGGCCCTATCTGGACCGGGAGTCACTGCTCACAGTCACTCATGCCCTCATTACCTCGAGGCTCGACAACTGCAATGCTCTCTACATGGGGCTACCTTTGAAAAGTGTTTGGAAACTTCAGATCGTGCAGAATGCAGCTGCGAGAGCAGTCATGGGCTTCCCCAAATATGTCCATGTTACATCAACACTCCGCAGTCTGCATTGGTTGCCAATCAGTTTCCGGTCACAATTCAAAGTGTTGGTTATGACCTATAAAGCCCTTCATGGCACCGGACCAGATTATCTCAGGTACCACCTTCTGCTGCACAAATCCCAGCGACCAGTCAGGTCCCACAGAGTTGGCCTTCTCCGGGTTCCGTCAACTAAACAATGTCGTTTGGCGGAACCCAGGGGAAGAGCCTTCTCTGTGGCAGCCCCGGCCCTCTGGAACCAACTCCCCCCAGATTCAAATTGCCCCTACTCTCCTTGCCTTTCGTAAACTTCTTAAAACCCACCTCTGCCGTCAGGCATGGGGGAACTGACATATTCTTTCCCCCTAGGTCTTTACAATTTACGCATGGTATGTCTGTATGTATGTTTGGTTTTTATAATAACGGGGTTTTTTTTAGTTATTTTAGTATTGGATTGGATTGTTACATGCTGTTTTTATCATTGTTGTTAGCCGCCCCGAGTCTACAGAGAGGGACGGCATACAAATCCAATCAATCAATCAATCAATCAATCAATCAATCAATTTATTTATTTATCAAAAAAACCTCCCAATTGCTTCCCATTTGTTAGAGAGGCTTATTATGAGAGAGAGAAAGAGGGTACATGTGTCCTCAAATATAGAAATTATCAATCTACCAACTGTGAGAGACATATGTACATGCATATGTATGTGTGTAAAATGCTACATGTGAACATCTAACATTTCTCCTCATTACATTTCTCATTACGTTGTCCTATGAAAGCCATATCTGGCATGCTCTTTAACAGTGCTTTCCAAACCTGGCAATGTTAAGATGTGTACACTTCAACTCCAGAGTTCCTGAGCCAGCATGTTAAAGATGCCAAACTTGAAAAGCACTGCTATAGAACAAGGCATCCTAGATGCTTAGCTCAACGTTCCCTCTAGGAACGTGATGCATTGAGAGTTAAAAGGTAGCAGGATTTTATGACATGTTCCAGAGCAAGTTGCAATGTCCCAATTGTGTGATCTTTAAGTCTTCCATTTTGTTAAGTCACCCAACTGAACTCAATGGAAGGGGAAAGAGCATATGGAAGATGAGGTCCAACATTTTGGAAGGCACCAAGTGTAGAAGGTCAGCATGCAGGATGTTCACCACAGAAAGCCAATTATCTTGAATGCTATAGAGAAGTGGTTCTCAACCTGGGGATCAGGACCCCTTTGATGGTCAAACGAAGGAAAAGACAAATTTCCCATGGTGTTAGGAATTAAAGCTTCTATTCTGGTGCCTTGGAACATATTTTTACAATCCAACCAATCAGGCCTTTACAGTGGGGGTGTCCCTCTAACATTCCTGCCAATCAGCTTAAAGCTCTGTTGGGAAAATTGGTGCTAGACCTATGGTTGGGGGTTACCACAACATGAGGAACTGTATTAAGGGATCGTGGCATTAGAAAGGTCGAAAACCACTAGAGATAATCGTGATGAGCAATGGTTCACTCTGGCTGCCATTGTGATTTTTTTTTACAAGCTAAAGGACTTGTCCTGGGTGTTTTACTGCTTTACTGAGAAACCAAGTGCAAGATATAGCTAAGGAAGGCAACTACTGAAGCTGTCTCTCTGAGCTTCTCAGGAATTGTTTTTTTTTTTGTTTCCAAAAGACACAAATTGTTTCCAACATATATTTGTTCCTGTTCTCTCCCTAAACATCTGCTAGAAATGACTGAGGGTGGATAGACTTATTCAGAAAAAACACATACTCCTCTTCTTCAGTCTACAGCTGAGAGGATTGATCTTTCAATCTTTTTGTGTCATTCTACAAAAGCAAGTTAGAGCCTGGCTAATATAGAATTCTGACAGGTGAGAGCTATAGGATACTGTCGTGGATCAAATAAAACCAGTGGTACATCCAGCTTATTCTACAGGTAGTCATCAACTTACAACCATTATTTTCCATTCAATAACTATGATAATGTTGTAAAAAAAAGGACTCAGGTCTGGTCCTTGCACTTTTTTAAAAAATGGGATTTAAATGTCGCCCTCTCCTAGGACTCCAGGCACTTTACAACATATTAAAAAAGATGAGATCTAATTGTCCCAAGCCTGGAAGCATAAATGAGTCTTAAGAGTCTTGTGAAAGGAGAGGAGGTATGGGGCAGTGCAAATCTTGGGGGGGGGGCTGATTCCAGAGGGCCGGGGCCCCACAGAGAAGGCTCTTCCCCTAGGCCCTGCCAAGCAACATTGTCTGGTTGACAGGACCTGGAGAAGGTGAATTCTGTGGGACCTCACCGGTTGCTGGGACTCATACAGCAGAAGGCGGTCCCGTAAGTAATTTAGCACTTACGAATGGCACAGCATACCTGCAGTCACACAATCAAAATTCAGGAGCTTAGGAACCAACATGATCATGATTTCTCAGGAGTCTCCTGACAACGTGGGAAGTCAAATTTGCCTAACAACTATGACATAAAACTGGGTGCAATTCTCTTAATGACCAAATCGCTTAGCAATGGAACTTCCAGTTCCAATAAGTCCAGGACTACCTGTATCAGCTGACAGATCATTGAGTATCAAAATCTATCTCTGTACTAGAAATGTTTGGAGTTATTTAATACATATGGAGTTAGGCAAAACTCATAATCTATCACTGAAGTGCAATTTTTCCTGCTCTATTATAGCAGTATGTTTCTAAGACAGTAACAATAATGGTTTACTCTACAAAGTTCTGATAAATCCTCTTATGATAAGTAGATAGTATGAAATCTTATCAATTAAAAAAAATCACTAATTATTATTATTAAACTGGTATAACCCTAGACACATGCATCCCTCTCCCCATTTAGAGCAATCCTGTATTTAATGAAAATTCAGAATCAGACTCATAAAGTCCACCTACCAGATACAACAAAACTCACTATTGTTTTTTCCAAACAAAACGGCCCTTGATCTCACTTGGGATAAGCCATGATCATGGACTTCAGTTTAACATCTCGTCCATTTGTTAGAAACATGAATGAAATCAGGAACATGAATGACATCAGATCTAGGGTCGTCATTGATGAAACACAAAGCAACAAATCTCCATGACAATTCAGTCAAACATTGTGTTTATATCTTCTACATACAGTTTGCAGCTTTTGCTATTTCCAGGCCAGCCCTGTGGGCCCGACCTAAACACCCCCGCGGGCTGGATCTTGCCCATGGGACTTAAGATTCACACACCTGCTTTACTGTATAGTGGTGTCTCTACATACGAACTTAATTTTTTCCGTGACCAGGTTCTTAAGTAGAAAGGTTTGTAAGAAGAAGCAATTTTTCCCATAGGAATGCGATTGGGGAAACCACAGAGAGAGTGAAGGCCCTGTTTCCTCCCAGGAGATTCCTAGACAGGCCCCGCGGGGGCTTCTCCCTGCCTTTTCCAGTTACAGTTTTCGAGGCTCGGGTTTGTAAGTGGAAAATGGTTCTTGAGAAAAGGCAAAAAAAGTAGAAAGGTTTGTAAGAAGAAGCAATTTTTCCCATAGGAATGCGATTGGGGAAACCACAGAGAGAGTGAAGGCCCTGTTTCCTCCCAGGAGATTCCTAGACAGGCCCCGCGGGGGCTTCTCCCTGCCTTTTCCAGTTACAGTTTTGGAGGCTCGGGTTTGTAAGTGGAAAATGGTTCTTGAGAAGAGGCAAAAAAATCTTGAACACCCAGTTCTTATCTAGAAAAGTTCGTAAATAGAGGCATTTGTAGATAGAGGTACCTCTGTATATTGATACCTTAAAAAGTTTTTTTAACATTGAGTTGAAACCAAAATCAAGATACTGTAATGAATGTAATGGGAAAAAAAATTTATCAGCAAAAAGGGATGAAGAAAGACTATGTAAATTCAGCAAGGAAGCAAAATCTGCAGTGCCATATCGTTGGGATCCTCCAAAATTCGAAAACTGAGGAGCACCATTGACAGAAAATAAGGACCTGCAAAAGGCCGGGCAAGCCCTTATTTCTAATTCTTCCAGCTCTTTGCAATATAATAGATTGAGAGGGAGGTCAAAGCATTCTGAGGCCAGGAATAGAAGCAAAAGATGTAAGCTTAACAGACCATTAACTCTCAGCCTATTAAAATAATGAGCAAAGCTTTTCAGAGATCAGGACTGAATCACAGCAGTCGAGGAAAATGCACTCTTCCTCCTTTGTTAGGGATTTGTGGAATGTGTAAAATAAAAATTAACACCCTCTGTCAAATAGAATGGTGTATGTATAGATCACAGTTAACATTTAGCTTAGAGTAGCATTCTCCAATGTGTTCCTCTCTAGATTAATGGTGGATGGATAAGAGCATGACTTGGTATTTACTTTCTAAAAGCAAATACAGTAATACAGATTTGTCCTAAGAATTCAGATGAATAAATACAAAATACTCCCTGGCCTTTTTGTCCCTGAGAACTAATAAAAAGCATCTAATTTTGGAAATCGTTGGCAAGATTTGCTGAGGTATTCAGCCTATAATACTTCAACACAGTACAATTTGCTCAAGGATTAGCATGAAACATTAAGATATAGGATTTTATTTTGATGATCTAGTCCAGTGATGGCGAAGTCCAGGTTGCAATCTGAGTATTGTATTGGCAGTTCTGTGTTAGCAAAAACTTCAGAAGAGAAGGATTTAGGGGTAGTGATTTCTGACAGTCTCAAAATGGGTGAAAAGTGCAGTCAGGCGGTAGGGAAAGCAAGTAGGATGCTTGGCTGCATAGCTAGAGATATAACAAGCAGGAAGAGGGAGATTATGATCCCGCTATATAGAGCGTTGGTGAGACCACATTTGGAATACTGTGTTCAGTTCTGGAGACATCACCTACAAAAAGATATTGACAAAATTGAACGGGTCCAAAGACGGGTTACAAGAATGGTGGAAGGTCTTAAGCTTAAAATGTATCAGAAAAGACTTAATGAACTCAATCTGTGTAATCTGGAGGACAGAAGGAAAAGGGGGGACATGATTGAAACATTTAAATATGTTAAAGGGTTAAATAAGGTCCAGGAGAGAAGTGTTTTTAATAGGAAAGTGAACAAAAGAACAAGGGGACACAATCTGAAGTTAGTTGGGGGAAAGATCAAAAGCAACATGAGAAAATATTATTTTACTGAAAGAGTAGTAGATGCTTGGAACAAACTTCCAGCAGACGTGGTTGGTAAATCCACAGTAACTGAATTTAAACATGCCTGGGATAAACATATATCCATTGTAAGATAAAATACAGGAAATAGTATAAGGGCAGACTAGATGGATCATGAGGTTTTTTTCTGCTGTCAGTCTTCTATCTTTCTATGTTTCTATGCACGCAGAGCCATATTTGTGGGCATGGGAGCAGTTGCCCTAGCTCAGCTCCTGCGTGCAAGTGTGTGCCAGCCAGATGATTTTTGGCTCATACAGAGGCTCTGGGTGGGTGTTTTTGGCTTCCAAAGAGCCTCCGGGGGATGGGGGAGGGCGTTTTACCTTCCCCCAGCTCCAGGGAAGCCTTTGAAGCTTGGGGAGGATGAAACACAAGCCAACTGGGCCCACCAGAAGTTGGGAAACAGTCAGTTTCTGGCCTCCAGAGGGCCTCTGAGGGATGGGGGGACCTGTTTTTGCCCTCCCCAAGCATTGAATTATGGGTATGGGCAATGCTCTTTTGGCATCGAAGGAAATTCGCCATCACTGATCTAGTCAACTATTATTAGTTATTTAATTAATTATTTCTGCAGAGGGAGGAGCCGGAGCACTTAGGCCCGCCGCCTTGTGGGCTTTGTAGAGAAGGGGCTTGAAAAGTGCTGGGGGAAATAGGCCCGAAGAAGGTGGCTGCTCAGGGAGGAAGTCTTCATCATTTGATAGGGCCAGGACATCCTGTTCAGTCTCCCCTAAAACGAAATTCTGGCTTTCGGTATCAGACATGTCTGAATAGTGGTCAGAGCTATAGTGCCTGGCACTGGGACCAGTTTGCTCACCTTGATAAGGGTCATAAGAACATAAGAACATAAGAAGCACCATACTGAATCAGGCCAAAGCCCACCGAGTCCAGCATTCTGTGTCACACAGTGGCCCACCAATTGTCCATGGGGATCTTGAGCAGAAAGAGAAGGCAAAACCCTCCCTTTCCCTTGACCCTCAACAAATGGTACCCAAGGAAATCCTGCCTGCCTCAACCAACATAGAGGCGGCACATGGACATCCGTTTCAATAACCATCTATATGCTTGGCATCCATGAATCTGTCTAATTCTGCCTTGAAGCTATGCAGGCTGACAGCTGCCACAACTTCTTCTGGAAGTGAATTCCATAAACCAATGACCCTCTGGGTGAAGAAATATTTCCCTTTATTTGTCCTCACTTTCTTACCTATGAGCTTTAGGGAGTGCCCCCTTGTCCTAGTATTGTGCGATAGAGAAAATAATTTTTCTCCATCCACCTTTTCTATCCCATGCATGATTTTATACACTTTGATCAAGTCACCCCTTAAACGCCATCTTTCAAGGCTGAAGAGACCAAGGCGGTGCAACCTGGTTTCATAAGGAAGGTGCTCCCCATTTCCTTGATCATACTTGTTGCCCTTTTTTGCACCTTTTCCAGTTCCATTATATCCTTTTTGAGGTGAGGTGACCAGAACTGTACACAGTACTCCAAGTGTGGTCTGACCATCGATGTGTACAGAGGCAATACAACACTTACTGACTTATTTTCGATTCCCTTCCTAATCGTGCTCAGTGATAGGATGACCTGTAAGGTAGAAAGACCTGCTGCAGGTCTGAGAATTGGCTGGCATAGCTTGTTGGACCGCAGCTGCAATTAGGGCTGGTAAGGTAATTGTTGTTGTAAGCCGCCTTGAGTCCCAATGGGATTGGGCGGCATAGAAGTCTGTCTGTCTGTCTGTCTGTCTGAACAAACAAACAAACAAACAACTATTGTGATATGTCACGAGATGGCAATGTGACGCAGCAAGTTTAACATCCTTGGACTAGAGCCTCTCCCATATACACTGTAAAATTGAACTGAAAGGGAAAAAACCTTACAATACAGTGAACCCTCGAGTTTCGCGTCCTTGAGCATCGCGAAAGGGCTATTTCGCGAGTTTTCAACCCGGAAGTAAACTCCACCATCTGCGCATGCGTGCCTTTTTTCTATGGCCACGCATGCGTAGATGGTGGAGTTCCCCAGCTGGGAAGCTGGGCGGCTTCCCTGGGTCTTCCCCCTCTTGCCCCGGTAAGACCCCAGCGGCAGCGCGAGCAACGGCGTGGGCGGGCGGGCGGCACGCGCGGGGACACCCCAGCTCCGCTCCCCAGCTGGGAAGCGGCCCCAGCAACAGCGTGGGCGGGCGGGCGGTGCGCGCGCGCTTGGGGAAACCCCAGCTCCGCTCCCCAGCTGGGAAGCCGCCCCAGCAACGCGCGCGCGCTTGGGGAAACCCCAGCTCCGCTCCCCAGCTGGGAAGCGGCCCCAGCAACAGCGTGGGCGGGCGGTGCGCGCGCGCTTGGGGACACCCCAGCTCCGCTCCCCAGCTGGGAAGCGGCCCCAGCAACGCGCGCGCGCTTGGGGAAACCCCAGCTCCGCTCCCCAGCTGGGAAGCGGCCCCAGCAACAGCGTGGGTGGGCGGGCGGTGCGCGCGCACTTAGGGACACCCCAGCTCCGCTCCCCAGCTGGGAAGTGGCCCCAGCAACGCGCGCGCGCTTGGGGAAACCCCAGCTCCGCTCCCCAGCTGGGAAGCGGCCCCAGCAACAGCGTGGACGGGCGGGCGGTGCGCGCGCGCTTGGGGACACCCCAGCTCTGCTCCCCAGCTGGGAAGCGGCCCCAGCAACAGCGTGGGCGGGCGGGCGGTGCGCGCGCGCTTGGGTACACCCCAGCTCCGCTCCCCAGCTGGGAAGCGGCCCCAGCAACGCGCGCGCGCTTGGGGAAACCCCAGCTCCGCTCCCCAGCTGGGAAGCGGCCCCAGCAACAGCGTGGGCGGGCGGGCGGTGCGCGCGCGCTTGGGGACACCCCAGCTCCGCTCCCCAGCTGGGAAGTGGCCCCAGCAACGCGCGCGCGCTTGGGGAAACCCCAGCTCCGCTCCCCAGCTGGGAAGCGGCCCCAGCAACAGCGTGGGTGGGCGGGCGGTGCGCGCACGCTTGGGGACACCCCAGCTCCGCTCCCCAGCTGGGAAGCGGCCCCAGCAACAGCGTGGGCGGGCGGGCGGCACGCGCGCGGGGAAACCCCAGGCGCGAGCAACGGGGTGGGCGGGCGAAGGGCGGGCGGCGGTGGAAGTAAAAACACCATCTGCGCATGCGCAGATGGTGTTTTTACTTCCGCACCGCTACTTCGCGAAAAATCGATCATCGCTTGGGGTCCTGGAACGGAACCCTCGCGATGATCGAGGGACCACTGTATTACCATTTAACATAAGTCTCCTACCATTACAAAATCTGCCTGGATTTACATTACTTCAACAGGGGGCAATCAATCAATCAAAGTTTGTTTGTTTGTTTGTTACTTTGTGATGTTTATATGGTGCCCAACTCCAGCAGGACTCTGGGCGTCTCACAACAATCACAACAACTAAAAAGCAATATAAAATGTAACAACAATAAAAACAGCAGATAGCATAAAATACATAAATAACCCTTAAAAGCCATGCATACACTCAATCATTCCTAGTCCCAGGCCTGCCGGAAAAGTCAGGTCTTAATGGCTTTCCTGAAGACCAGTAGAGTGGGGATAGTACGGATCTCTGGAGGCAGTTGATTCCAAAGGGTCAGTGCCACCACAGAGAAGGCCCTTCCCCATGGCCCCGCCAGTCAACACTGTTTGATGGTCGGGACCTGGAGAAGGCCCTTATTGGCCATTGAGAGGTTCTATCCAGAGAATAGGACATGCAATGTTGTGGATGAGGAAACAACATCATTATGTCCAAATCACAAATCCAGTATAAGTGGAAGCTCTCAAGTATCCTCATCAGGCCCAAAGCAACAAAGTGATTCAATTCATCTAGATCTGAGAAATTAATTAATTACAGTAGCAAGCTATGAACATTTTATTCAAGCTTAACTGATAGCATAGGCATTTTGTTTGAAATTAAGCGTGGATGACCTTTAACAGATCCAATGTTCTAGCCGTCATGGGATGATAGGAGCATCCTTTTATAGCTCCAAAATCTTGTTACATTAGTCTCCGCTCAAATTATTCCAAATAAAGGAATCAACACAATTTAAGTGAAGTAAAGGAAATCAGGTAGTTTCTAGAAGCAAAAAAGAGCTAATGTAGGCATTCCAAGACATCCGAGATTTAAAATATATTAGCAGTATTTATTCTGCACAGAGGGATTTATACCCAGGTATAAGATTATAGAATTCCCCAAAAGTCAGTTATCCTTGACTGGTTATATAAATACGCTTTGAATTCGTTCTCATTGTTCCTATACCCTATCTACTCCCATTTATGACTGTATGACTTACAATTTATATTAATATTGATTGTTCCTGATTGCTTATTTGTACCCTATGACAATCATTAATTGTTGCGCCGCATGATTCTTGACAAATGTGTCTTCTCTTTTATGTATATTGAGACCATATGCACCAAAGACAAATTCCTTACGGGTCTAATCACATTTGGCCAATAAAGAATTCTATTCTATTCTATTCTACCAGGAGAACTGGATAGAAGACAATAAAAAATCTTTAGTCTCCATTTGGCACGAGCCATCAGTTAGTTTCTCTTGTATTTAAGGTAAGCTAAATGTGGGAACAGTAACAGAAAGGAAACATTCTGCCATTTATGTAAAGCAGTGTTTCCCAACCTTGGCAACTTGAAGATATCTTGACTTCAACTCCCAGAATTCCCCAGCCACCGTTCGCTGGCTGGGGAATTCTGGGAGTTGAAGTCCAAATATCTTCAAGTTGCCAAGGTTGGGAAACACTGATGTAAAGGATGACGTCCATTCCACAAGGTAGCTATTTGATAATTGTGCTAAAGATAATGGCATTGCAAAATCTTTTGTATAATCTACTGTGCAATTTAATCAGAAAACCAACAGAAATTATTATAGAATTTATATTCTAAAGCAGTAATGGCGAACTTTTTGGACAGAGTGCCCAAACTGCCATAGGTTCAATATCACTGGGCTAAGAGATGTCTTTCAGGGAGGTTCAGACCAAGGTTTGGGACTGAGTTTATTTATTTATTTATTTATTTATTAAATTTGTATGCCGCCCCTCTCCGTAGACTCGGGGTGGCTCACAACAATAATAGAAAAACCAATGTAGAATACAAATCTAATAATTAAAACTAAAAACCCATAATTTAAAAAAACATGTACACAACATACCATACATAAACAATATAGGCCTGGGGAAGTTATATCAGTTCCCCTTTGCCTGACGACAGAGGTGGGTTTTAAGGAGTTTACGAAAGGCAAGGAGGGTGGGGGCAGTTCTAGTCTCAGGGGGGAGCTGGTTCCAGAGGGTCGGGGCCGCCACAGAGAAGGCTCTTCCCCTGGGACCTGCCAAACGACATTGTTTAGTCAACGGGACTCGGAGAAGGCCAACTCTGTGGGACCTAATCGGTCGCTGGGATTCGTGCGGCAGAAGGCGGTCCCGAAGATATTCTGGTCCGATGCCATGAAGGGCTTTATAGGTCATAACCAACACTTTGAATTGTGAACGCAAATTGATTGGCAATCAATGCAGACTGCGGAGTTGGCATAGCTCACTCTCTTGGATGACCTCTGGCAAGAGTGGGGAAACCGATAGTGGATACATCCTGGCTCTTCTTGACTTTTCACTGGTGTTCGATATCATCGATCACAATATCCTTCTGAGCAGGCTCAGATCACTAGGGATAGGCAGCAGTGTAATGTGGTAGTTCCCCTTTCTCTGGGGTCAGTTCCAGTCAATGTGGATAAAGGGAGAGATATCCATGGATCTTACTTTTATATGACACCGCTGGGTCCACTGGTGATCCATTGGTTTGGAATGAGATATAATAAATATATGACAGTCAGCTTTTATATCTAGCTTAGGCCCCTTAAGTCCTGTGTCTGGAGACTACTGAGGACTGGATGAAGTAAAATGGGCTCTGACTCAACTTTAGCAAGCTGTGGGTATTTGGACACCCCAGAGCAGGGGTCTCCAACCTTGGCAACTTTAAGACTTGTGGACTTCAACTCCCAGAATTCCTCAGCTGAGGAAGCCGTGGCTAGGAGGGCCCTTGCACACTTTCAGAGAATGCACCAATTGTGCCCAGACTGTGATCAGGAGACCCTGTTCACCCCCTTGTGACTACTAGGTTAGACTACATATAGTCTATGCAGGAGACTGCCCTTTAGAAAGCTCAACTGATGCAGAATGCAGCTGTGCAGGTAGTAAGCGGTGCCAGGTATGCAGCTCATCTAACACTATTTTTGTGTGAGCTGTGCTGGCTGCTGATGTGTTAAAGCCCTACATCACTTTGGATTGGGATAGCTGAGGGTTTGTCTTTTTCTAACACTCTCTATCTGTCCAACCAGATCGAGCACACTGCAAATGTTGGCTGGCAGTAACCAAAAATCAAGCCATTTTCCTCAGAATATCCTCCCTTTAGAAGTTAGAATGGCTTCGACCCTGTTAGACTTTCATAAATCCCTAAAAATCCGGCTATGTTCCTGTGTGACTGTGGGTTGAATGTGTTACGGATCCCGTTTCCTGGTTGCATTACTAACTGGCCAAGAATCTTACTCCCATGTCCCATGTCCGGACACAATTCAAAGTGTTGGTTATGACCTATAAAGCCCTACATGGCATAGGACCAGATTATCTCCGAGACTGCCTTCTGCCGCACAAATCCCAGCGACTGGTGAGGTCCCACAGAGTTGGTCTCCTTAGGGTCCCGTCGACCAAACAATGTCGGCTGGCGGGACCTAGGGGAAGAGCCTTCTCTGTGGGGGCTCTCTGGAATCAGCTCCCCCCCAGAGATTCGTACTGCCCTCACCCTCCTTGCCTTCCGAAAAGTTTAAAAACTCATCTTTGCCGCCAGGCCTGGGGTTCCTTAGACCTTCCCCCCTGACCGATGAATGCTTAGTTTAACTGCTGAATGAATGATATTGATAGTTTTTAATTAGAATTTTAAGATTGTTTTTTAAGGTATAATTGGATTGTTATTATTGTTTCCTGTTTTTCTGTACATGCTGTGAGCCGCCCCGAGTCCTCGGAGAGGGGTGGCATATAAATCCAATTAAATAAATAAAATAAGTATTTAAAGTGGACATTTTTTAATTTACTCAGGTTTTTTTCAAATATTTTTGGTATTTTTAATTGTAATGAATTTTCTGAATTGTAAGCTGCTCAGAGCTATTGACAGAGATGGGCAGCTTCAGAAATTGAATAAATAATGTATAGTGACCTGGACTAAAACTAAAGGTTTATAAGAAATAGAAACAAAAGTGCCATTGAATCTCTGAATTATTAGCACAAAGGAATTGTGTGTGTGTGTGTGTGTGTGTGTAAGTCACACGTATGAATGCTATTAACAAAATGCCAGAGAACATTTACGTTCAGCAAATTATGCTACTATGTCTTCCCACACACTTGTAGTTCAGCTAGAATACGCTTGACAGAAGTTCAAGAGCGTTTTCTATTATTCATAAGCCAGCTACAATTGGTAATCAAAGATAAAACAGTGGGAGAAACTTGTTGTCTTTCTCTTGTTGCTTGTTGAAAAGCCCAAAGCATTTTTATTATGGTTATTTAAATTAATTAACAGTCTCTGAAAATAAGGCATCCAATTTGTGAAATTAATTGATCTCCCAGAGACAGGTGCCAATCATTCTTACACAAAAAGCTGATGGTTTTCTGGTTTCCCTGTCTCCGATGGCATAATCCTATGACTGTCTGGCCAGATATATTTTCTGTAGTTCATAAGACTTAGTTATACATGCCACTGCAGTCTTATCATTTAAAAAAATCATTAGCATTCATAGTTGACTCGAGAAATGCTGGAGAAAGCAGGTTTGAGAAACTTTTTCTACTCTCTATATTCACTTCAATACTATCTATTGAAAATTGGCAACTGATCCCGCTATATAGAATGCTGGTGATACCACATTTGGAATACTGTGTTCAGTTCTGGAGACCTCACCTACAAAAAGATATTGACAAAATTGAACGGGTCCAAAGACGGGCTACAAGAATGGTGGAAGGTCTTAAGCATAAAACGTATCAGGAAAGACTTAATGAACTCAATCTGTATAGTCTGGAGGACAGAAGGAAAAGGGGGGACATGATCGAAACATTTAAATATGTTAAAGGGTTAAATAAGGTCCAGGAGGGAAGTGTTTTTAATAGGGAAGTGAACACAAGAACAAGGGGACACAATCTGAAGTTAGTTGGGGGAATGATCAAAAGCAACATGAGAAAATATTATTTTACTGAAAGAGTATTAGATCCTTGGAACAAACTTCCAGCAGACGTGGTAGATAAATCCACAGTAACTGAATTTAAACATGCCTGGGATAAACATATGTCCATCCTAAGATAAAATACAGAAAATAGTATAAGGGCAGACTAGATGGACCATGAGGTCTTTTTCTGCCGTCAGACTTCTATGTAACAGCACATTTGATGAGACTTTACTATGTGTGACCAATGACCACCATAATATAAATTTTAAAAGATCTTACTCCAGTGTACAAAAATATTAGCAAAATAAGAGTAAGAAAAATGCACTCTGGATTTTATAAGGCTAAGGGTACATTTATCTTCTCTGAAAAAAATTCAGATCAGGAAAAGAAGCCAGAAACATAAATCATCCTTTGATCTTTCATTTGCTGGATTCAGATCTTATTTGCAGCTTGAAAAAAAAATGCTTCCTTTCCATTACTGTCAGCAAGTAAGTTGTAAATTAATACTGTGACAGCTTTATCTGATCTGTAACAAAGAAATGCATGGCTCAAATGACTATAAATTGGAGGGATCACATCTAAAATGCAAGACTACAAGCTGCCTTTCACATCAGGGAGCATGTACTTGTTTATTTACCTACCCAAATAAGCATTCGTGCTCACAGGTGCCCAAAACCGCACACAATATGGAGGTCCAGTTTTCTTTTCTAAAGTAATATGTTGACCTAAAAAAAATTCTTTCTCTCTTCCTCGTTTTGTCTACAAAATTTCAGTCAATTGAGGCTGCTGGAGGAAGGGTCAGGACAGTGGTTCCCAACCTTTTTTGGCCATGCCCCACCTCTCTAAAGTCCTGACACATAATGCCCCCCACCATGTGACATATAATTCTTACTATTCAAAAAGTGAACTCCTTATCACAAGGAGAAAGTCTAAAAGGCCATTAACTTGGTTTAAAGTAAACCCTATTTGGACTGGGAGTCACTGCTCACAGTCACTGATGCCCTTATCACCTTGAGGCTTGATTACTGTAACGCTCTCTACATGGGGCTACCTTTGAAAAGTGTTCGGAAACTTCAGATGGTGCAGAATGCAGCTGCGAGAGCAATCATGGGCTTTCCCAAATATACCCATGTTACACCAACACTCCGCAGTCTGCATTGGTTGCCGATCAGTTTCCGGTCACAATTCAAAGTGTTGGTTATGACCTATAAAGCCCTTCATGGCACCGGACCAGATTATCTCCGGCACCACCTTCTGCTGCACAAAGCCCAGCAACCAGTTAGGTCCCACAGAGTGGGTCTTCTCCGGGTCCCATCAACTAAACAATGTCGCTTGGCAGGACCCAGGGGAAGAGCCTTCTCTGTGGAGGCCCCGGCTCTCTGGAACCAACTCCCCCCAGAGATTAGAATTGCCCCCACCCTCCTTGCCTTTCGTAAGCTGCTTAAAACCCACCTCTGCCGCCAGGCATGGGGGAATTGAGATACTCTTTCTCCCTAGGCCTTTACAATTTTATGCATGGTATGTCTGTATGTATGTTTCGTTTTTATAATACTGTAATGGGTTTTTAACCGTTTTTAGTATTGGATTATTATTATATGTTGTTTTATTATTGCTGTTAGCTGCCCCGAGTCTCCGGAGAGGGGCGGCATACAAATCCAATCAATCAATCAATCAATAAATAAATAAATAAACAAACAAACAAGGTTTTAATTACCCTCATTAAAAATCAAATTGCCCCCTTGGGAACCACTGGGGTAGGAAGAATATCTTCTGACTGAAGGCTAAACAAGTTTGGGAAATTCTAAATTTACCTAGGCTTCAAATCTGGCAAAATGTGTATCAAATTATAGTTATACCCTTCCTAGACTCTCTTTCTCCAATCTATTTTCTTCCAAACGTATTGGAATACAATTCCCATCATATTTTTCCTCCAAGATAGCCATGCTCATTTGCATGATATAAATTATAATCCAACACATCTGGAAAATAACAGGTTGGAATAAACTACCCAGCAAATAGTTTTGAAAAAGACACATACCTTCATGTTTTAATGCTTGTTTGGCATGGCCTACAGCTTCCCATGGGGACGGAATGTCCAGAAACACCGCATCTGCAATGTTGGTGACACCAAAGCCATTTTTGCAGACATCCTGGGTCTTGACTGTCACCAAATGCCCCACTTTGTGTTCTTCAAACTCCTCTATGGCTTTTTCAGCTCTCTGTTGGTGGAACTCCACTGTATAGAGATGCCCTGTTGGGGCAATTGTCCTGATGATGGCATGAGAGAGAGAAGCACTTCCAGTTCCTGGAGAGACAAAAACAAACAAACCCCAAACGAATTAATTAATTAAAACAAAAGCAAAAATAGGCAACCATTGAGTCAAAGGCAGAGATGCATAGATGCAATTTGGAGAAAATTAACTTAGTTACTGTTAATTGGTAGGTAGGTAGGTAGGTAGGTAAGTAAGTAAGTAAATAAGTAAGTAAGTAAACAAATAAATAAATAAATAAATAGTTAAGATGGAAAGAAAAGGATTCTAGATGTTGTTTGTGTCATACAATTAGCGAGAGGCCACATTTTGCTAAAGAATTATTAGCTAACCAAGCTTTCAGTTGCAACAACCGCTTGTCACATATGAATCGGGTATAAGAGGAAACGTCTGCAGCCAGATACTGAATTAGGCAGGCAACCACATAATCACAAACGTTTAGTCCCCAAACATATGGAAGGTGTTCACTTGGGAATTCATAATTATGCCCAAACCAAAAATAATTGGGGAATAATTAATCTCTATTTGCATCTTGACAGAGGTTGTAATGATTATCAAATACAGGGTTCCCTTGACTTTCGCGGGTCCGACATTCGTGAAAATACTACAGGTTTTTAAAAAATATTATTAAAAAATTACTCTGCGGTTTTTTTGCACACCAAGGGTTTTCTGGGGCCACCCGATGTACAATACTGTGTGTTTTAACTCTCCTCCTCCCCGCCCCAACTCCAGCTGTCCTGCTTCTTTAAATAAAAACTCCGCTTCCGCCCCAGCCTCCCGATCCCTCCCCTTTAATTCTCGGAGCGCTGGTACGCTCCACCTGAAGCCGAGCCTTACTGCCACCTGCCGCCGCCGCAGTGAGTGCAGCAAAGTCCCCAACTTGCCGCCCCGTTGCCCCTGCGGGTTCTGGGGATAAGTAAAACGAGGAATGGAGGAGGGAGGTGGAGGAAGGAAGGAAGGGAGCGTCTCTACTTCGCGGAAATTTGACTTTCATGGGCGATCTTGGAACGTATCTCCCGCAAAAGTCAAGGGACCACTGTAACAGAGTATCAGATATAGAATTGGTCGTTCGGTTAAAAAAAATCCTCAAAGCATTCTCTCTCTTTTTCCCTCCAAGGTTCAAATTCTTATGTGGAAAATAAAATTACCTCAGTAACTGAGCTTTGTAACTACTCACATTGTCCAAAAGTAGGATAGCCTTCGAAAGGTTAAGAAATCTCATTCCTCTCCCTCCGAATTATGCCTCCCCCTTCATCCTGAATTACTAGCCATGTTGGCTGTAGCTGATGCAAGTTGCCATCCAAAGAACTGAGAAAATTACAAATGGCAAAAAGCTGGGTTACCACCACCTTCTGAAGTTCTTCTCCACAATCAGCTGCCATAAAATCTTACTAACCTTTCTATCAAACTTTCCTCTATTTTCTTCTTTCATACGCAAAAGAGTGAACCAAGTCTTGATCTTCAAGATGGCAAATATCCAATCAAGTTTCTAACATACTGAAATAAAAACATGCTTGATTGTCCATACTGGCAGTGCCGAAAAATTTCTAAAAAGGAGTAAAATTCCTACAAAAGCAATCAAATATTTGAAACAAAAGATTCAGTGCTCTGGTTTACACATGCTATGTTTCCTAGCATAGAAAACAAGACGTGCAGCATTATAAGGATGGATCTCACCTTTGATATACAGGTTTATTCAAAAAGAATGGACCAATTTCATGACGCAATATTTTATTAAGGAAAAGTAATACCAAGCTCCAGCCAAATCACAAGTATTCTCCTCACAAGCAACTTTTATTTCCTGTCGTACAAGAGTTCAATGTAGCCTTCACAACTTAAATAACTCCTTTCAAATGGTCACTGAGAGCTGAAGCAATGTGTCGTGAAATCGGTTCATTCTTTTTGAATAACACTGTATTTTAGAATAGCGTATTGTCTATCTTTGTGTTTTCAAACTTGGCAATGTTAAGATCACATGTAAGAGAATACTGGCTGAGAAATTCTAGGAGTTGAACTCCACGCATCTTAAATTGGCCCAGTTTGAAACATACCAGCCTATCCACTGTCAAAGACCTTGCCCAAATCTTCCGATCCAGCAACCTTTTGCAACATCTCAAAGCATCGTGTCATACCTAAAACTCAACCTCTTGCCTTCAGCACATTTGCTGTAGCAGTGTGTCCACAGGTTCTTTGTCATTTTACCATAGATCAGTGATGACGAACCTATGGCACGCATGCCACAAGTGGCACATGGAGCAATATCTGAGGGCACATGAGGCATCCTATGTCATCTCCAAAGCACATATGCACACTGGCCAGCTGATTTTTGGGCTTCTTTTGGCCTCCTGAACCCTGGGCTGAGTGAAAAATAGCCCAACGGGTCTATCGGAAGTCCAGAGGCTTCAATGAGGCCTGAGCGCATACACAGGGGCAGTTCAGGGTTGTGTGCATGCACAGGGAGAGGGCCTTGAATTATAGGTATGGGTACGCACTTGCACGCCATAAGAGCCTCGGTGGTGCAATGGTTAGAGTGCAGCACTGCAGGCTACTTCAGCTAAGTGCTAGCTGTGTTTCAGTAGTTCAGATCTCACCACTGGTTCAAGGTTGACTTAACCTTCCATCCTTCCGAGATGGGTAAACTGAGGACCCAGATTGTTGGGGGCAATATGCTGATTCTGTAAACTGCTTAGAGAGGGCTGTAAAAGCACTATGAAGCATTATACAGTGGTACCTCTAACTAAGAACGCCTCTACTTATGCACTTTTCTAGATAAGAACCGGGTGTTCAAATTTTTTTTTTGCCTCTTCTCAAGAACCATTTTCCACTTACAAAGCTGAGCCTCCAAAACTGTAACCAGAAAAGGCAGGGAGAAGCCTCCATGGGGCCTCTCTAGAAATCTCCTGGGAGGAAACAGGGCCGAAAAAGGCGGGGAGAAGCCTTCGTGGGGCCTCTCTAGGAATCTCCTGAGCGGAAACAGGGCCGAAAAAGGCGGGGAGAAGCCTTCGTGGGGCCTCTCTAGGAATCTTCTCGGACGAAACAGGGCCTCCACCCTCCCTGTGGTTTCCCCAATCGCACACATTATTTGCTTTTGCATTGATTCCTATGGGAAAAAATTGCTTCTTCTTACAAACTTAGAATCTGTTCACGGGATGAATTAAGTTCCTAAGTAGAGGTATAAGTCTTATTGCTATCCCACACACCGTTTTGGCACCCAAGCAAAAAAAGGTTCGCCGTCACTGCCATAGATCCTACTCTTACTTTTGCAGATAAAAAATACTGCATCAGGAGCTCATAAGGCCAACACGCTTTGTTGAGTCTCTTCCCGGAGGGCACAACTGTACTGGGAGGGAGCTGTGCATCACACTGATGTAATGATTCCCCCGCCCCCACCTCAAGTTACCTTTGCCCTCGCTTTGGATCTCTTTGCATTCATCCCCAGAAGTAGCAGCAGGGATAGAAAGCCGAGAGAGCAGCTTGTTTTGGTTTTACTGGTCTGTTTTCCACACTGCAGTCTTTTACATTTTTAATCAACTGCCTTTTACGATCAGCTGCTGAGCTATAGAAGATACTGTCCTCGTTCTCTTTCTAGGCCCCACCGTAAAACTGGCTGGTTGCCTGGCTCTTGAGATTAATCAAACCTCCGGTTTTATGCCAAATCCGGAATCCAATGGTACTTTCTGGTTGATTTTATTTTATTTTTGCCAAGCACTTGTGGTTCTTGCCAACAGAACAATCCCCTGTGGTAGCAGGAAGCAATCTGCTAAATTATCATTAAAAATCTGCCCTTGGAATTGCATAACAGTGCAGGGGGCTGGGGGGGGGGGCGGGGGCTCGGTGAAGAAGTTACTGTAGCTTAGACCCTAAGAATGAACCATCCTTTCTCCCCCCAAAAAAACCAAAATTCTGTAAAGTCCAAGGTTATTCATGGTTGCCATAGAGAGCCCTTTTATTTGTCCCATGCATCAGCTTTCACAGATATGTTTATCTCTACAGGTAATTCTTGACTTACAACAATTCATTCAAAGTACAAAGGCACTGAAAGAAGGGGCATGTGACAATTTTCCACACCAACAACCGTTGCAGCATCCCCAGGGTCACATGATCAAAATCCACATGCTTGGCAACCAATTCATATTTATGCAGTGTCCCAGAGTCATGTGATTGCTTTTTGCAACTTTCCGGCAAGCAAAATCAATTTGGGAGGCAGATTCACTTAACAAGCATATTAGTCACTCAACCATACACCATTTGACTTAACATCTGTGGCAAGAAAGGTTTCAAAATGGTACAAAATCCACTTAACAACTGCCTCACTTAGCAAGAGACACCTTGGACTCCATTTTGGTCATAAATCAAGGACCCTATCCGTCAAACTGTGTAAGTGGGAGGGACGAAGGATTCACTTGAACAATCCTCCTTTCTGAAGGCAGGTGGTTCAGCCAAATCTGGCACATCTTGCCAGATCAAATTCCTTTTTAAAAAATTTTATTTATTTATTTTATTGTTTGTGTTGGAAGGCACCCTGTGGGTCTTCTAGTACAACCTCTTGCTGGTGCAGGAGACCCTATACCAGTGTTGGCAAACCTATGGCACAGATGCCACAGGTGGCACACGGAGCCACATCTGCTGGCACGCAAGCCGTTGCCCTAGCTCAGTTCCAACGTTCATGTGTGTGTTGGCCAGCTGAGTTTTGGTGTTTTTGGCTTCCAGAGAGCCTCTGGGGGGGATGGGGAAGGCGTTTTTACCTTCCCCCGGCTCGAGGGAAGCCTTTGGAGCCTGGGGAGTGCAAAACACGAGCCTACTGGGCCCATTAAAAGCTGGGAAACAGGCTGTTCCCAGCCTCCAGAGGGCCTACGGAGGGCAGGGGAAGCTGTTTTCATCCTGCCCAGACATTGAATTATGGGTATGAGCACTCGCGCATGCATGATAGCACATACCCATGCTCTTTCAGCACCTGAGGAAAAAAAGCTTCACCATTACTACTGTCCTATGCCATCCCCCTGGTGTCTTGGAAAACACCGTCCTCTACGTGGCAACCCCCTCAAGCGCCTGCGAAGTGCTATCATGTTCTCCCCGGCTTTCCTCTTCACTAGACTATCCATGCCCAGTTCTTGCTACCTTTCCTCAGATGTTTTGGTTTTCAGTCCTTTTATCATTCTGGTTGCTCTCTTCTGTATTTTTTCCAGAGTATCAATGTCTTTTTTGTAGTGTGGATGCCCAAAATTGAATACAGATGTGGTCTGACTAGGGCATCATCATCATCATCATCATCATCATCATCATTATTATTATTATTTATTAGATTTGTATGCCGCCCCTCTCGGTAGACTCGAGACGGCTCACAACAACAATAAAACAATTCATGACAAATCTAATAATTTTAAAACATTAAAACCCAATTATTAAAGCAGACATACATGGTATTATTACTTCCTTGGTCCTAGATTGTATCCCTCTATTGATGCAGCTCAAGGTTGTGTATTTCTTTTTGGCTCATGTTTAGTTAGTTGTCTACCAAGACTCCCTAGATCTCTCTCATAGTCACTTGTGTTGAGTGTGGTTTCACCCAGTTTGTATGTATGTTTTGGGTATGTTTTCTTACCTAGGATTTTACTTTTCTCTGTGTTAAATTTCATTTGGTTGGTTTGGGCCCACTGTTTAAGTCTGAGACAAGAGAGACAAAAAAATCCAGCGTTTCTCAATTTGGCAACGTTAAAATGTGTGGACTTCAACTCCCAGAATTCTCAATCCCTCTTTAACGTTGCCAAGCCTGAGAAACCCTGCTTGAATGAATGCCAGTTAATGAACACATTTGCTGAAAGGTAATGGTCCTGCCAATTTTTAAAACCTTTCCAGAAACCTCACCCAAGCAAAACAAAAACCCACAAAAAACCCCCTGAGGTAAATCTAAGCAACCATGCTGGATGGAGATCTCTCTTGAGACAGACTCTGCAAATGTTCTAGCTTCCATTTGCTAAAACGCCCCTCTGCCTTAATTGCTCCCTATCCACCACATTGTAGATACAATGACCACATTTTCTTGGAAAAATAAAACAGAAGCCTGAAAAGAGGGCAACTCTGAAACAGGTTCATAAGGATTTTTTTTTAAAAAAAGTATGTTTATTACTTTTTCTTCACAAAGGAAAAGTCAAGAGCAAAATTATCAAAAAAATAATAATTAAACTGAATAAATCTAAAGAGCAGATTACTGAAATAAAGGTCTGACCCTTATAATAAAGGGCATATGGTCACTGTATTTATAGAATACGAATAAGCATTCCAGTTTATCAAAGCACTATTAAAACCTCTTTTGGCATACTAAATGTAGAGATTAAATAGAAGTGAAGCAAAGCATCATATTGAATGCTAGGGAATATAGCACAATGTTTTTTGGGAATCATTCCTTGATTACAGTAATACAGTGGTTCTCAACCTGGGGGTCGGGACTCGGGACCCCTTTGGGGGTCGAATGACTGTTTCACAGGGTTTGCCTAAGACCATGGGAAAAGACAAATTTCCCATGGTGTCAGGATCTAAAGCTTCTATTCTGGCGCCTTGCAACGTATTTTTACAATCCGACCAATCAGGCGTTTATAGTGGGGGTGTCCCTCTGACCTTCCTGCCAATCAGATTAAAGCTCCGTTGAGAGAATTGGCACTAGACTTATGGTTGGGAGTCATCACAATATGAGGAATTGTATTTAGAAAGGTTGAGAACCACTGCGGTAGTAGATAATATGGCTGGCAGACAGATAGCTAATAAGAGAGCCCATCATTGCGCACACATCAATTTGACAGTAGCATCAAACAGGATGCAAAAGAACAGAGAATGAATTTTAAAGGAAAAACAAGACTCATGCATACTACTCATTCTTGATTTCCCAAGGCTTAGAGCAGGGGTCCCCAAACTTTTTACACAGGGGGCCAGTTCACTGTCCCTCAGACTGTTGTAGGGCCGGACTATAAAAAACCCCCTGCGGTTTTCTTAATGCCGCCGCCTTGAGGGAGGAGGAGGTGAAGTGGAGCAAGTCCCCAACTCCTTGCCAAGTTTTCTCTTTCTTGCTCTCTCTTTTCCTTCCTCTCCTTTCTCTCTCTCTCTCTCTCTCATTTTCCCTCACTAGCATTTGCGGCGCGTGAGCGCAGCTCTTTCTTTCACCCACCGCCGTCGCCTCCAGCCAAGCCGGCAGCAGTCGCTGCAAGTTCCTCGGGCGGGTTCTGCCACTTTCTAATAATCTCTGCACTTTCTACGGCCGCCTGGCTGGGCTGTTCAGAGGGAGTGGCAGCTCCCACCCAAGGAACCTGCAGCGATGGCTGCCGGCGGGAGAAGGAAAGGGAGCTGCGGCCGCCCCCGCCTGCCGCGGATGGGCGGGTGCCGAGCCTCTCGGTTGTGGCCTCTCAGTCCCCATCCCCCTGCCAGCCCACAAGGGGTTGGGGTTTGGAATAAGAAATACCTTCGCCATTCAAAAAAAGAAAAACTTTAGCTGGCCTCGCACATTCGTCGCTCCCCGCCCCCAACTCCAATGCCCGGCTCCATGTAAAATCTCGTGTGCTGCTGCGGGCCAGATAAATTGCCTCAGCGGGCCGTAGTTTGGGGACCGCTGGCTTAGAGCAATAACAACCAGGGTTATCCACAGAGTATAGTCAAAACACAAAAGTAAGGTTTTATACCCTTGGCAAGAAAAACCAAGTGTGGAGGTATAGACTCGAACTATGTGAAACTTGGCTTAACCGCAATGACTGTGAGAAGGATATTGGAGTCCTACTAGATAATCACTTAAATATGAGCCAACTGTGTGCAGCAGCAACCAAAATAGCCAACACAATCCTAGTGTGCATTAATAGAGGGATAGAATCAAGATCACATGAGGTCCTAGTACCACTTTACAAATCTATACAGTCCCTTACCTGAAATGGTATAGATTCTCCTGCTTGAATAATAATAATAATAATAATAATAATAATAATAATAATAATAATGTATTAGATTTGTATGCCGCTCCTCTCTGCAAACTCGAGGTGGCTCACAACAATAATAATAACAATGTGCAATGCAACAAATCTAATATTTAAAAGAAAAGTATTAAAAAACCCGTCATTTAAAAACCATACATCACAAACATACCAAACATAAAACTATATAAGCCTGGGGGAGATGTTTCAATTCCCCCATGCCTGGCGATATAGGTGGGTCTTAAGCAATTTACGAAAAACAAGGAGGGTGGGGGTAATTCTGACAAAACATTGTTTTGTCGACGGGACCCGGAGAAGGCCAACTCTGTGGGACCTTATCGGCCGCTGGGATTTGTGCGGCAGAAGATGGTCCCGGAGGTATTCTGGTCTGATGCCAAGAGCAGGAGGATGGACTAGAACAGTGTTTCCCAACCTTGGCAACTTGAAGATATCTGGACTTCAACTCCCAGAATTCCCCAGCCAGCGAATGCTGGCTGGGGAATTCTGGGAGTTGAAGTCCAGATATCTTCAAGTTGCCAAGGTTGGGAAACACTGGACTAGAAGACCTCCAAGGTCCCTTCCAACTCATCCTATTCTATTTTAAGACCAAACTTGGAATACTGCATCCAGTTCTAGTCACAATATAAAAAGGTGTTGAGACTCTGGAAAGAGTGCAGAGAAGAGCAACAAGAATGATCGGGGGTCGAAGGCTAAAACAGGTGAAGAACGGTTTCAAGAATCTAGTCTCAAGGACTAAGGGAGACGTGTTAGCAATGTTCCAGCAACCCCCCTTACAAAGACAAGGTCAAACTATTTCCCAAAGCGCAAAAAGGCAAGAGAAAAACAATAGACAGGACTAATCAAGGAGAGAAGCAACCTAGATCTAAGGACAAATTTCCTAACAGAGGTGGCTGCATCACTGGAGGTTTTCAAAAACAGAATGGACAATTGTTTTTCTAAAATTGTAGGGGTTCCTGTTCGAGCAGAGCGTTGGACTAGATGACCTCCAAGGTCCCTTCCAACTTTGTTATTCTATGTTCTAAAAAAGTCAAGATGGTGACATGACATTAAAGACAAAGAGCTTCCTGTTTTTTCAAAAATCTGTGACATACCTGATAAAAACTCTGCAAAATAAAAGCAATTCAAACTAAGTTCTTTCAGTGTGCTGGCTGGGGAAATCTAAAAGTTGAAGTCCATATATATTCAATTTGCAAAATCTGTGAGCTATTATAATGTATAGACTTTTATTTTGGGCAGATACCTTCAAATAGCTCACAGGTTCTGGGATTATTTTTGCTAGTGTGCCAGTTGTTGTGAGAACAAAATACCTGAGGTCTGTATGCCAAATTTTAGAAATCACTATTCTCTGAACAACATCTGACATAATGAAACTTAGAAGTGCTACAGAGTGCCAGATGGGTTGCTGTTGCGCATCACCAATTAGCTTTATGTTGTCCCTTTTCTCCGCAGTTAAAATAGCTCCAGACTCCAATTTATTTATGCACAGATGCCATACGAGCTTTGAAAATGTAAACACTCTGACCAATCCATCTTCCATCCTGGTCTCTGCAGGATTCAGTGGATTCAGACTTCTTTATTCAAATCATAACTGTAGGCCCTCCTGTGAAAGAGGGAGAATTGTGCAACTCCAAAATAAATGTATAATGTTTACTGGAAGTTGAGTCATGGCAACATATATAAGTAAGCAGAGTCGTTGGATATAAACATTTCAACTCCTAAATCCTTTATCCCACAGAAGTCTCCCTGGTGAACCTATGAAGTGCTCTCAATCTTTCTAGGAACTGATGAAAGAGCAGCATATGTAGTTTTTATGCATGATATGACTGTATGTATGTTTTTTATATTGGGGTTCCTTGCTTTTTAGACTTTTTAAATGTACTATTGTTTTTTTAGATTCTAATTATTAGATTTGTCATTATGTTTTGTTTTTATCACTGTTGTGAGCCGCCCCGAGTCTGCGGAGAGGGGCGGCATACAAATCTAATAAATAATAATAATAATAATAATAATAGTAAAAATAGTAATAATAATAATAACAATTATTATTATTATTATTATTATTATTATTATTATTATTATTATTATTATTATTTTAATTGAGGGAAGGATTTTCCATTGTGGGCATAAATATATTCCTCCACTCTTCCCTCAACCAATCAAATCAATAGATTAGGTGTGAAACAAAACTCCTCTGAAGAATAAACATGGGGTCCCACTAACCAATTTGTTCAGGTGGAATGAGACTCTTCAAAGAAGGATTCCAGCGGCTTAAGCAGAAGCTCTCACCGGAGAAACCGGGAGTCAGCTGTGGAATAACTCACAGAAATAAGCCCAGATTATCCTGTTTGCTGTAAAGGAATCCAGGAATACTCCATCAAAAAACAGAGGGATTGCTGACATGTCTGTCCTAGCTGAAGGACTGAGTCAAAAGCTGGGACTGTTAGCAACGGAGGTGTGTCCTCACAGCTCTGACAGACTCAGTCTAATCAGCTAGCAGATGAGGTCAACCCCATTCCTGGATGCTATCTCCACCAAAATGGAGAATAAGTCCAGTTGTCATTGCTCAAATTCCAGATAACTCTACCTGGATGTCTGATAACTTTCACTGACAATGACATATTTATATATTTTATACACAGGTAGATCTATTTCACAACTACAAGTGGGATTAGCAACTCCAACTATGCTTAGCAGAACTATCATTTCCTCCGATCTCAACTTTATACCTCTGCTGATGAAGCCCAAGATTGCAATACCCCATTTGGCAATCACATTACACTTAATCTGTGATATGTGTGCTTAATCTGTGATCTTCCATACTGCCAGGTCATTCAAACAAGAGGTATTGCCAAGCCAGGAACCACTTACTTACCTTAAACTTTTGTATCTGGTTTATCCTGCTTCAATGTAAACCCTTATATTTCTTATGATCAAACAGAAATTTTGGTAGGGATGAATATTCAATTTTATCAAAATCTTTTGAGTCTTGAGCCTGTAACCACCACCCCTCTTCTATTGCCTTATCTAAGTCTCACACATCTGGAAGAAAGCAAATCAAGAGCAAAACAAAGAGAATCTGCGGAGAGGGGCGGCATACAAATCCAATAAATAATAAATAAAAATAAATAAATAAATAGACAAATCATCCAGGAAGAGCATTTGTTGCCTCCAACAAGTTAGAGATTGGTCAAGAATCTCTGCCTTGCTTCTCAGCAAATGGTGATTCTAGGTGGATCCCACTACTGCTATACATAACTAATAATCTACTTTCCAACAAACAATTGGGTTTCAGAAAACAATTATCCTGCAATCTGCAACTCTTACACTGCAAAAACATATTGACTACTGAACTTGATCTGGGTAAATCGATAGATGCAATCTACATAGACTTTTGTAAAGCTTTTGATTCAGTAGTTCATGACAAACTTCTTCTGAAACTAAAATCCTATGGTATCTCTGGACCACTGCATGATTGGATAACAGCGTTCCTGTCTAACAGAGAACAAGTGGTCAAAATAGATACTGCCATATCTAATCCTGTTCCTGTCAACTGTGGTGTCCCTCAAGGCAGTGTTTTAGGACTTACTCTCTTTATACTCTACATAAACAATCTCTGTGACAATATTGCAAGCAACTGTGTTCCCTTGCTGATGATGTTAAACTATTTAATACCACTGATAACGCTGCTACTCTTCAAAAAGACCTTGATCATGTAGCTGAATGGTCTAACAACTAGCAACTTCAAATCTCAACCAATAAATGCTCTGTCTTACACATTAGTAAAAAGAATCAGAATACATACTTGGAAGAACTGAACTCGTAGATGACCCTCACTCAGTCAAAGGAGTACTCAGTACTTGGAGTACTCATATCCAATTACCTGGGTGCTAGAGCCCACTGTAACAGCATTGCCAGAAAAAGTATTAAGAGTTGTAAATCTAATCTTACATACTGTAGTTTCTTCTGTAGAAACACTGAACTGCTAACCAGAGCATACAAAACATTCGTCAGACCAATTCTTGAATACAGCTTACCTGTATGGAACCCACATTGCATAACAGACATTAATACAATTGAAAGAGTCCAGAAATACTTCACAAGAAGAGTCCTTCACTCCTCCTCTCGAAATAAATTACCTTACTCCTCCAAACTTCAAATACTACGTTTACAGCTACATCGCCTCCAAATTGATTTAACTGTTGTTCATAAAATCATACACCATAACGTCCTCCCTGTTAGTGACTACTTCACCTTTAACAACAACACAAGAGCATGTAATAGATACAAACTAAATGTAAATCGCTCCAAACTAGACTGCAGAAAATCCGATTTCAGCAAGAGTGGTCAATGCCTGGAATCCACTACCTGACTCTTCCCCTAACCCCAAAATTTTCAACCTTACATTATCTACAGTCGACTTGTCCCCTTTTCTAAGAGGTCTGTAAGGGGCATGCATAAGCGCACCATTGTGCCTACCATCCCTGTCCTACTGACTTTTTATCCTTTCTACCACTACTTTCTACTTATGTTATGTTAATACAAACTATACTGCTCAAAAAAAATAAAGGGAACACTCAAATAACACATGCTAGATCTGAATAAATGAAATATTCTCATTGAATACTTTGTTCTGTACAAAGTTGAATGTGCACAACAGCATGTGAAATTGATTGTCAATCAGTGTTGCTTCCTAAGTGGACAGTTTGATTTCACAGAAGTTTGATTTACTTGGAGTTATATTGTGTTGTTTAAGTGTTCCCTTTATTTTTTTGAGCAGTGTATAATTCTATACTTGTTTGCATGAATGAATGAATGAATGAATGAATGAATGAATGAATGAATGAATGAATGAATGAATGAATGAATGAATGAATGAATCTCTTCCTCAGCTATTCGGACAGGAGACAAAATGCAAACTATTCGGGATTGTAACTCACTGTAGAAAGGAATATGCAAATTCCCTGGGCTGAAGGCTGCCCAGGGCTTTGAATCTGTCAAAAATTCAGAAGAATACAGAAAGAATAGGCCCATATAAAATGGCTCTGAAATTGTGGATAGTGAAAATTAAATCCAACCAGAATTTACTCTGAGAAAGTTTAATTATATTAATTAATGCTACATTCTATCTGCAAATAGAGTGATCCCCATTCCCTCATATTCTAGATTATAAATCTCTTGATTTACAATTAAGAGCAATGTGCACCAAAAAAATGCTTCATTTTCTTTTTGTGTAAGTCTAATTGTAATGATGTATTTATCAAAACAAAACTCAAAACAAAACTAATGTTCTGTTTTACAAATATACTTATGACCTTCCCAAGCACAGAGGTTGTGGGCTTCATTAATATACTTGGGAGGAGACAATTGGAGTTCCTTGACAGGCTACATGTACCTATTATGCTGCAGGTTAGGTCTCTGTGCTGCAAGACTGCTTTGCAGGCATCAGCTTTGCCCACAGACTACGTGCTTCACATGCAGAAGGCTCTTGTTGCAGTTCCTGGCACTTCCTTTAAAACAACACCAGCAAAATCCAGCAATATGAAAAGTACCGTATTTTTCAGAGTATAAGACGTACCTTATTCCTCCCTAAAAGAGGCTGATAATTTGGGTGTGCCTTATATTCTGAATGTAGCTTTTTTTTTTTTAGCCCTAACTAGCTGCTTCCCAGCTCCCAGCTCTTACCTTGCAGGCTCTTTCATTGTTTCTCTTTGCAAAGAATGTTTTTAAACCCCTAAGTCTTTGTAGGTTTTTTCCCCCTCTCTACTTGCTCCAAATGTTTCTTTCCAGCCCTAAACCGATGCTAACAATGTTTCCAGCTCTTACCGGCTTGCAAGTTCTTTCATTGTTTGTCTCTGCAAAGAATGTTTTCCAAGTCCTAAGTCTTTTCAGGGTTTTTTTTTTCCATTGCTCTACTTGCTCCAAATGTTTCTTTCCCAGCGCTTACTGGCTTGCATGCTCTTTCATTGTTACTCTCTCCGAATAAGGTTTTTTTTAAAGCCCTAATCAGGGGATAAAATAATGTGCTGGAGCTGACCAGACTAAGGACGTTAGGCAGATGAATATCTGTTAAGCAGATTCTTTTCCCTATTTCCCTCCCCCAAAACTAAGGTGCATCTTATACTCTGAAAAATATGGTACCTCCTGAACCGTGCAGGTTTTTAAAAGACCACTAGTAATTGGACTAGCTGAACCTAAAGCAAGATTTGGAACAGGACAGCTTCCTGTTGATTTTGGTGGAAAGCAATCTTTTTTTCACAGCAGGAAATATTCCAATATAGCTACTTTTGTTCCTTAAGCATCTTGCTACTATATCTCTTTGCAGAGCTGATCTGAGAATTTTTTTTTTAATTTCTAAGCAATTGCATGCCTTAATCAATATTTTTGGGGGAGGGGGGGAAACCTAGGAACGAGCCACCACGAGTCCTGCTGGATCGCAGGACCGAGCGAATTCTGGGGAAGGGGCGGATCCAGCAGGCTTTTTAAAGACTAGGCTCGGTCTTCAACGGATTGGACAGCGAGAAACCCCCACGTGACTGCTGGACCCACTCTCTCAGTACGGAGAAGAACTTTAATCAGATTTTGTAGTCCCCAAATTTCCCTTGATGCACCTGGTCCCTTACTATTCAAACATGCCAGTGTAACTGTCAACGTCCAAAACAGAAGGTGTGCCATACAGAGTAGATGGCAATGATTCAGCGCGAGCAAAGTGCAAATCCTAACACTGATTCTCTTAGTCTTAGTGTCACTGTGCCAGATGCACTTCCTAAAATGGCAAGGAAATCCCGCCCTTTGCTAAGTTGCCCTGATTACAATCTCTTTAAAAGGTACAGCTGTCCATTCTTTAGCTTAACCAGAACACACTAATCATGGATGTGACTGGGGTACAAATGGGAGCAAAATTCTAGGTTGCTTCACACTGTTGTCCTTAAGGATTGTCCTCAGCTGCCTCCTTCCTATTTCAGGAGTCCGCACTGCATACAAATGCCATCTGCAGACCACACACACACTTTAGATCCATCCATATCCATAAGCCGCTCTGCTACAGCACAGCAGATTAAATATTTAATAATCTTATAATGTGGCGCTCATGGAAATTAAATTGCTGTGTCTTAGATTCATGATTCATCGTCCAGCAGGGCGGGAGGAATTCTACCTGCACTACATGAAGTGCTTTGTGCCTCTTGCGGCATAGGCCTATGTCCAAAGCGGAGGCTTGACTGCATTTTCCAGGAACTATGAAGAATGATTCATCATCCCACACAGGAATAACAATTTCCTACTCAGAAATGTCTCCAACCAACTCCTTCTGGGTTTCCCCCCACCTCCCTTTTGTCTTCCTTTATAAACATAATTTGTTTTGTATCCATATTCCTTGTTTTTCTGTTGAACAATCTTGGATTAGTCAATTGGTTTCCACCTGCCTTTCTTGCATTTTTAAAAAATGGATATTGGCTGTTCAGTTTTTATACCTTTTCTCCACTTTCTATTTATGACGACCTTTCCCCCTTTCTGTTCACTCCTTTCCTATGTGCACCTTACACACTAGTTTGATGCAGGAGTTAAGATACTGAACTAGAAACCAGAGGACTGTAATGCTGTAGTCCTGCCTTAGGCCAGTCCTTCTCTCTCTTAGCCCCTCTCCGTGGACTTGGGGCGGCTCACAGCAATATCTGGGCATTTTACAATTGGATAACATCAAGCAGGCTCAAGCTAAAAATGTGATTACCAAAGAATGCATCCAAAGAGTGCAAAAAGTGCTAAAGATAAAATTGAATCGTCATATCTGTGAAACAATACATAATTTGAATTATTAGAAACATAGAAACATAGAAGTCTGACGGCAGAAAAAGACCTCATGGTCCATCTAGTCTGCCCTTATACTATTTTCTGTATTTTATCTTAAGATGGATATATGTTTATCCCAGGCATGTTTAAATTCAGTTACTGTGGATTTATCTACCACGTCTGCTGGAAGTTTGTTCCAAGGATCTACTACTCTTTCAGTAAAATAATATTTTCTCATGTTGCTTTTTGATCTTTCCCTCAACTAACTTCAGATTGGGTCCCCTTGTTCTTGTGTTCACTTTCGTATTAAAAACACTTCCCTCCTGGACCTTATTTAACCCTTTAACATATTTAAATGTTTCGATCATGTCCCCCCCTTTTCCTTCCGTCTTCCAGACTATACAGATTGAATTTATTCAGTCTTTCCTGATACGTTTTATGCTTAAGACCTTCCACCATTCTTGTAGCCCGTCTTTGGACCCGTTCAATTTTGTCAATATCTTTTTGTAGGTGAGGTCTCCAGAACTGAACACAGTATTCCAAATGTGGTCTCACCAGCACTCTATATAGCGGGATCATAATCTCCCTCTTCCTGCTTGTTATACCTCTAGCTATGCAGCCAAGCATCCTACTTGCTTTCCCTACCGCCTGACTGCACTGTTCACCCATTTTGAGACTGTCAGATGTCTTATTAACTAGACAAAAGCTCAACTGGACAATTTGGACTGAAAAACAGGAGAACTAATGACTATTCTTGATGTATTACATTTATGTAATGATACTGATAGATTATACTTGCCCTGCAGAAATGGAGACAGAAGTTTACTTCCAGTCAAACTGACTGTCAAAGAAGAAAATCATTCATTGGCTGGTTATGTAAAACACAACCACGAACAAGCATCAATGTAAATTAAAAATTTGAACTTAATCAACGTACAGGAAGAAACCATGAATATTGAAATAATAAAATCAAAACCTGTACAGAATATTGGTAAGGAAAAGCGGTACATGGCTACTGTCTACAGACGATCAAGCAGAAAGTGGATAAAAATAAAACCTGACAATCTTTTATATGAAAACTTTCAAAAAAAGAAATTGAAAACTGGATGTTGACTTCTCAAGAACAAGCTGAATTGATTCAAATTGCAGAATGAACAAAGAAGAAGAAAAAAAACAGATCACATACTTAGCTCTTGCAAGAAGGTTGCACAAACTTATTATAAACAATGACATAACACTGTTGCCAAAATGATTCACTGGAACATCTTTAAAATTATCACGTACCAGTAATGAAAAATTGGGGAGAAGAGTTGAATAGTCAAAAATGAGCAGGTTAAAATATTGCAGGATTTCCTAATACAAGTCTTGATTTATAACACAGCAGATTTAACTGCGGTTGAAAAGAAAAAGTTTGGATAATTCATACGGCAATAGAAGGAAATAGTGGAATGGAAGCCAGAGAACTGGAGAATAATAATAACAATAATAATAATTTATTGGACTTGTATGCCGCCCCTCTCCGAAGACTCGGGGCGGCTCACAACAATAATAAAACAATATAGCAGTAAAACAAATCCAATATTAAAAAACATATATAAAACCCCAGCAATTAAAACCATACAGCACATACATACCAAACATAAAATATAAAAGCCTGGGGAAGGATGTCTTAGTTCCCCCATGCCTGGCGATATAGGTGGGTCTTAAGTAATTTGCGAAAGACAAGGAGGGTGGGGGCCGTTCTAATCTCTGGGGAGAGTTGATTCCACAGGGCCGGGGCCGCCACAGAGAAGGCTCTTCCCCTGGGGCCCACCAAATGACATTGTTTGGTCGACGGGACCCGGAGAAGGCCAACTCTGTGGGACCTTATCAGCCGCTGGGATTCGTGCGGTAGAAGGCGGTTCCGGAGGTTCCGGAGAATACCACAATGTAACAAAATTTTCATTTTTCAATTACAAAGGCCACATTGCTAGGACCGCACATACAGTATACTATGCTGATATATTACAATACCCTAGGACAGTGAGGGCGAACCTATGGCACGGGTGCTACAGGTGGCACGTGGAGCCATATCAGTTAGGGCATGCGAGACATTGCCCTAGCTCAGCTCCAACGTGCATGCGTGTTCCAGACAACTGATTTTGACTCCACAGAGACTCTAGGGGGGTGTTTTTGGCTTCCAGAGAGCCTCCGGGGGGATGGGGGAGGGTGTTTTTACCCTCCCCCAGCTTCAGGGAAGCCTTTGGAGCCTGGGGAGGGCAAAACATGAGCCTACTGGGCCCACCAGAAGTTAGGAAAGAGGCCATTTCTGGCCTACAGAGGGCCTTCGGGGGGCAAGGGAAACTGTTTTCACCCTCCCCAGGCATTGACTTATAGGGGGGGGGCACCCGTGCATGCGCAATAGTGTGCACCCATACTCTTTTGGCAACCGAGGAAAAAAAGGTTCGCCATCACTGCTCTAGGTTCTTGGAAAGAGAAGATAAAAAGGCCAGCACCAGCTAAAGAAATGGCAGCTGTGATTTCACATTGGTGTGTATATAACAACAACTATGATTTACTATTACAAGTCAATTTCAACAAGAGATACCTGGGGGGAGGGGAGGAATGCACTCGTTCTGAAAAGAACAATACCCAGAACCAGAAATTCTGAACCCAGAATACAGACTAGCAGATCAACATCAACTTATAATATGAAATAAAAAGCATTCAGGGAAGAAGAATTGGAAGAACTGCAAATGCCTACCCAGTGCAAAGAAACTGAAACCTTGCCACAAGTAGCTCAGACAGTAGGGACAAACCAGAGACGGGGGGAAAATATTGTTTTATCAATACAACTTTTAACTCATCCTCTCTTTCCGTTTTCAATAAAAGTTTGTACTTAGTACAAATATGACCATCATTTGTATACAATTCCACATCATGTGACAAAAGAAAGCAACTATGCCTTTGATATTATTAACAAGATTATTTAATAAATAATAAATAAAGATCTGTCTATTCCTGGGTCCTTAAGAAGTCAAAAATGCCAAATCCAGTCTAAACATCTGGTTGTCCGCAACCACAACAATATGGAATAAAAATCTGTAATCATTGTGGGATTGTCTTCTTAGAATGTATGCATGAGATTATAGTTGTTCTCTTGTGTCAAATAGGGTGAAAGGTAAAATCCTACATGTTCAATCCGGAAATGTTCACCCACATGTAAACTATCTGCTACAAGATTCCTCACAAGAAAGCTAGAGGTGCTTCTATTTGCACAAGACGTTGCACAATCTTTTACATAAAGCCTTAAGACGCATGCTAGCACAGGCTCTCAAGAGTATTTCCCACTAATGGATCACAGAACAGCATTGTTATTAAAGTATCTTGGGAATTAGCCCATGACTTTCATCTCAAGATGTGACATTTTTAAGATTGAAAATTCACCAATAACAAAATAGAATACCCAATGGCAGAACTTTCATCTGTAGATTATCATCTACCATCATACAAAGCTTTAATATTACATCCTACTGAAATAATGTAAATGAGTTACTCCTCACTTCCCAAACATGGATGTATTTTATCAAGCAAATTGTCTGACTCCCTTCGACAGGCAACACGGTTGAGTGTTTAAAATCGGAAAAACATCCAACATCCAACCAGCTGGAACACCACATTTTCTCATCTGCTCATAATCTGTTCAAAAACAAACAAAATCCGCAGGCCTTAATAACATATGATTATAAATCCTGCTAATCAAGTTGTCAATTAAGCTCAGTAGTTTCAAGTCACAATCAATGTCCCAGGTTCTTAGTGGGGAAAAAATAGAAATGCATACTTGCAATAGTGATTTATTCCAAATGGAACTACATCAAGCATCTCTTTAAAAAAATAAAAAATAAGGCTCAGCAAGGGATAAAGTACAAAAAGGCAAGAAAGGGGGAGAGAGGTTAAGGAAAACAAAAAACAAAACCAAGGGTGCAAAAGGAGAGGAAAAAGGGCGGAAAGAAAAATAACTTGCAACCTTTTTTTTGTATTTTATAAAATACTTTAACCTCTTACTCTAAAACCAGCAAGAACATCTAGCTAAGATTCTGTGCAGTTGGCAGAACCCCCAAATCCCACTCCTGGCTGGTCCCACCTACCCTGCCCCTCCTCCCAGGAGTCCCCACCGGGTCAATTTTGCCAGTATAAGATTTTATATTTTTCTCCCCCACAAAGTAAAACAATATATAGTTATAAACACAACAACAATGCTTGAAATCAATCATATATAAACTTTTCTTTTCTTATTACTCCCTCAGTGGAGGCTCTTATCTCTCCTCGTCTAAAATTTTCTATTAATTTTATACAGCATTATCAATTCTTAAAAATCTAAATAAAAATTTTCCCTCACCGTCTTACTACAAAAAGTTACATTACATCAATGCAAGGAATAATAAAATCTCTTTTATCTAAATTTTAATATTGTATCATATAGCTAATTAAATATTCTGTTTATCTTTAATAAAAGAACTAGTCATAATATATCACCTACTTCATAAAATGAAGTTCCATATGTTTAAAATCTAAACAATAAGTAAATTTTGTGTTATATCATTACATAATGCTACCACCATTTCTCATCTTTGCCATCTGGCTTGCAAAGTTTAAATCAAAGTCTCATGTTTGAATTTTTCCAAAATTAACCAATTACTAATACATACGTATTTCTTACGTTTTCTATCCAATCATAAAACTTCCTCCAAATTTTATAATAATCTGAGTCCTGTTTATATATTTTGGATGCAGGTAAGTGTGGAGGCTCAGGGAGGGCTAAAAAACAGGCCTACCAGAAAGGGCCCGTTTTCGGCCTCCAGAGCCTGTGAAAATTCAAGAAAAGCAAAAACGCCCCCCCCCCCCCCCCCGAATGGTACAGGAAGCTGAGTAGGCCATGCCCACCCAGCAACCAGGCAGAGAACCCCTTGCTAAAATTTCTGAAGCCCACCCCTGCAGATAAGCCTCATGATGTTTGGTCTCTTCAGCCTTGAAAGACGGCGTTTAAGGGGTGACTTGATCGAGGTGTATAAAATCATGCATGGGATACAAAAGGTGGATAGAGAAAAAATATTTTCTCTATCACACAATACTAGGACAAGGGGGCACTCCCTAAAGCTCATAGGTAAGAAAGCGAGGACAAATAAAGGGAAATATTTCTTCACCCAGAGGGTCGTTGGCTTATGGAATTCACTTCCAGAAGAGGTCGTGACAGCTATCAGCCTTAATAGCTTCAAGGCAGGATTAGACAGATTCATGGATGCCAAGCGTATCGGTGGTTATTAAAACGGATGTCCATGTGCCGCCTCTATGTTGGTTGAGGCAGGCAACATTCCCTTGGGTACCATTTGTTGGGGGTCAGGGAAAAGGGAGGGTCTTGCCTTCTCTTTCTGCTCAAGATCCCCATGGACAATTGGTGGGCCACTGTGTGATACAGAATGCTGGACTCGATGGGCTTTGGCCTGATTCAGCATGGCTCCTCTTATGTTCTTATGAAAATGTTTGGATATATCCTTGCTCCAGTAGTGAGTTCCTACCAGTGTTGCAATTTTTGACAATTTTTTCCCCGGCATCTCCTGTGAAGAAGTTTCTCAGTTGTGCTTCGGATGAAGAACAAAAGTCAGCATTAAGACAAGGGTGGGCGGGAGAGCTTCTTCCAATAGGGAAGGGGGGGGGAAATCGCTGAAAATTGCATCATCAGTGGGTTCCTACCAGTGTGGTGCTCTGGACCGCAACAGTAGGAATCCACCACTGCCTTGCTCCAAACATTATTCTCCCCTTATGCTGCTCTTAGTCTTAGCATACACCTCACCAGTTAAACAAGATCTCAATTCCAAATGGGCAAGGATCCACTCACTCAACAGGATGCTGGAATGGAACCATTTAAAGGAAATTCCAAATACTTTTAGTCCGTAATTTAGTAATAATTTGATTGGTCAAAAAATAAATAAATAACTTTTTTGGCTAACAAATCCTAATCCATGCATCCAAATAAATCTGTAAAATGTATGGAGCATATTAAAATAAAGCACTAGCTTATGCATATAAACATATAGAGAAACTTATTTGGTCTGTGGCAGATTCTTTGAATAAGTAAAGCACCTCCCTAGATTCTCAGGATAAACCAGCCATTTCAAGGCTGAGTGCATCTACGTATTTCAAGGGAAGCTGAGATTTTATCAGGTTTCATAGGCATGCTTGCAAATCCTTCCACCAGGACAATTATCTTGATAGAAAGACATTCATACTTATGAAGAAAGGGGAAGAAGCTGAGGCTGTTTTTTGCTACAGAGACAGAGAAGTGCTTTACTTAGGAAGGTACACCCCTAATACTTGTAGTAAGTTCTTGTGACATATGGGAAAAAAAGAAACAATTCCCCTTTCCACCCACAGATGCTTCCTGTTTGCTTCTCTAAATGGAATGTTTTACTTATTCAACTTTTAATAAAGTAGCTACTACAAGACATGAGATTAAATCTGCCATCTTGAATTTCTCAACCTAACCTCAGGGAGGGAAACTAATGAAACGAGCATGGCAAAGTTTCATCGGGTTTCCTAGTTTCAAAGTTAGCATATTGGGGGTATTCAATCCAGAAACTGTTTACCAGTCATAACGTTTCCCCTGGAGAGGGGGAGAGAAAGAGAGACATCCTGCCAAATAAGGAAGCACAGCTACAGATGGCACTAGCACAGTCCAAGAAAGATACCATCATATCAGAAGCCTGCCAAAATTATGCAATCGCGTTACTTTCAACCAAAATTCATATGTGTCCTTCTATTAACGCTCCAGTAAAAACTTGACTAGGGTAGGCCCTAGTATTACAACACACAGCAAAATAATAGAAAGGAGGTTTCTTGGGAATTTGATTTGAATTATGCAGGCCAGAATTATCTTAGCACTGCAGGGCTATATGCATTATTCCTTTTTTTTCAATTTTTTAAATGATTTCAAACTTTTAAAAAATGCATTCATATACAGTATTTTCTCATATATACTGTTTTATTTAATTATTGCTGAGGCTTCTAAACCAGTTTGGTCTTACAAATCTAAACTCTTTACACAAACTAATAGAACAAAATAGAACAGAATTTGTATTGGCCAAGTGTGATTGGACACACAAGGAATTTGTCTTGGTGCATATGCTCTCAGTGTACATAAAAGAAAAGATACGTTCGTCAAGAATCATAAGGTACAACATTTGATGATAGTCTGGGTACAAATAAGCAATCAAACCATATTAGGAATAAGTTAATATAAATCGTAAGGATACAAGAAATAAAGTTACAGTCATTACTGGGAGGAGATGGATGATCGGGACGATGAGAAGATTAATGGGAGTGCAGACTTAGGAAATAGCTTGAAAGTGTGGATGGAATTATTTGTTTAGCAGAGATATGGCATTCGGGGGGAAACTGTTCTTGTATCTAGTTGTTCGGGTGTGCAGTGCTCAGTAGCATCATTTTGTGAGTAGGAGTTAAAACAGTTTGTGTCCAGGATGTGAGAGTAAGTATATGTATGTATGTAAGTAAGTAATATATATGTGTGTATACGTGTGTGTCATTTATTTAAATATTAACTCCTTCAATCCCCAAAAGATCTGCAACAAAGCAATGTTTTAACTATTTTTTACTTCTTAAAAAACTTTAAAGGTCTGTGGCCATTTTATGTAGCAAGCTGATCCAAAGAATCCTACCAAAGAATGTTCATTTCTGGGTCCCTTCTATTGTATCTATACCAGGAAATGGAAATGGAGCACTGTTATAGTCCCCTACCATGTGACCATTTCCAAGGAAGTTGCTTCATTATGTACCAGTTTTTAAATAGTCTTCAAGACAGCTTAATTAGAGGTACTTATTATAGTCTCGACAGGAGTTGACAACAGTATACAGCTACCAAAATTTGGGAGTGTTTATAGCTGCTGCTGCAGCCAATGCTGAGTCAAACTTCTCAAGGTCATGGTTCCCATTTATTATTCTAGGAAGAACCCAGATTCTGAACTTGCTTTTTCAAGAGGTGCACAGCTCAATCTGGAATTATCCTGGGGTCAGTCGGCTTCGAAGTAGCTATTTTCTATTTCAAGGATTAAGCATAACCTTATTTTCTCAACCTAGACTTCAATATCTTTAGAGGACCAGATCAATATTTCTACTACATCTCCTGCACCTCCCCTGGGTACAAAAATACAATTAGATATCATGAACTTAGTGATATTGCAACCCACACTGGTTGATGATCTTTTTCAGAGTTTCAGGGAAAGGTTAAAATAGAGAGGATCAGGCTCTGGATCACCACACAGTGGAATCATCCAGTGGGTCCAAAGACGGGCTACAAGAATGGTGGAAGGTACTTATTTTTGTATTTTGTTCCCCTCTACTTTGTTGTAGTTTTTAAAATATTTTTCTTTATTTGGGGGGACAACCCCCCCCCCCCCCCAGTTATTTGGAGTTGAATATCATCCAAATTGAATTAATGAAAATAAATAATTGCCATTTGTACCAGAAACCGCTAATACAGAGATCTTCAAACTTAGCAACTTTAAGACTTGTGGACTTCAACTCCCAGAAGCTGGCTGGAGAATTCTGGGAGTTGAAGTCCACAAGTCTTAAAGTTGCCAAGTTTGGAAACCCCTGTTCTAATAGAAAAGAACAAAGAGAAACAACAACTTTGCAGCGAGTCATGCCCCATTACCTGATTCACACACTATACTTCCTGGTTTCAGCTCAAGCATCATGGTGATTAAAGAGATATCCGTTGAATACAGGATTTGAGTTCTGTGGCGTAAGTTCAGAGTCCATAACTCTGGGGTTGGATAAAGGATGTATACCCAGCCTCCTTTGCTGCAGGTCACCTTGGAACCATACTTCTTTCCAATGAGGTCAGTTGAGTGTCTAATAACACCATATTTAGTCTGAGATTTACCACCATGTTGTACCTTCACTGGAAACATCGAATCATGTCCCAAGAAAACAATTGCTGTGTCCCCTTCTTTTATTGTATCTCCATATTCAATAAAACTCATCACGACAATGTTATCACTGGCAGGTTATCTGCAGCCTAAGGAAAAAGGAAACAAACACACTTCAGAATCTCTCCTTGTTTCTCCTTATGTTAGCCTGTTGTTGTTGTTGTTGTTGTTGTTGTTGTTGTTATTATTATTATTATTATTATTATTATTATTATTTATTAGATTTGTATGCCGCCCCTCTCCGTAGACTCGGGGCGGCTCACAACAATAATGAAACAATATACAACAAATCTAATATTTAAAAGTAACTAAAATCCCTTATTAAAAGCAAGACATACCCGCACAAACATACCATATACCATAAACTGTATAGGCCTGGGGGAGATATCTCAATTCCCCCACGCCTGACAGCAGAGGTGGGTTTTAAGGAGTTTAAGAAAGGCAAGGAGGGTGGGGGTAATTCTAATCTGCGAGGGGAGCTGGTTCCAGAGGGTCAGGGCTGCCACAGAGAAGGCTCTTCCCCTGGGTCCCGCCAAACGACATTGTTTAGTCGACGGGACCCGGAGAAGGCCAACTCTGTGGGACCTAACTGGTTGTTGGGATTCGTGCGGCAGGAGGCAGTCCCAGAGATATTCTGATGCCATGAAGGGCTTTATAGGTCATAACCAACACTTTGAATTGTGACCGGAAACTGATTGGCAACCAATGCAAACTGAGGAGTGTTGGTGCAACATGGGCATACTTAGGGAAGCCCATGATTGCTCTCGCAGCTGCATTTTGCACGATAATCTGGTCCTATGCCATGTAGGGCTTTATAGGTCATAGCCAACACTTTGATTGCTCTCGCAGCTGCATTTTGCACGATCTGAAGTTCCCGAACACTTTTCAAAGGTAGCCCCATGTAGAAAGTATTACAGTAGTCGAGCCTCGAGGTGATGAGGGCATGAGTGACTGTGAGCAGTGACTCCCGGTCCAGATAGGGCCGCAACTGGTGCACCAGGTGAACCTAGGCAAACGCCTCCCTCGCCACAGCTGAAAGATGTTTCTCTAATGTGAGCTGTGGATCGAGGAGGACGCCCAAGTTGCGGACCTTCTCTAAGGGGGTCAATAATTCCCCCCCCAGGGTAATTGTTTCGTATTCACAACTACTCTTTCTCATTTATGTTCTCCATCTCCAACTCAAAGAAAACATAATTCCATAAGTTCCAAGTCATGATCTAAAGGCAACCTACAACCCTACAATAGCCTCTTTGACACAAGCAACTCATAAGAGAAATCAGTAATCTAATAGCTGGGGTTGTTCAAGTTTAGTTAGCATTAAGAAATCCAAAATTCAATCTTTTCTACTGTAAGAACTAGGCACAGGGTACAGCATTCTACAGCAAACTATCTAATATTGAGAGCAAATGGGATCGTATCAAACATAATGGGGCAGAATCAATTCATAGCAAAGTAAATTCATACTTTGCTGGGGAACCTTTTCTTGTCTTTTTTCACTGAAGCATATTTCCCAGCTCCAATTCGTTAGAATAAAACCCATTTTCAATAACTCCACATGGAAGTGGCTGCAAATATTGTCAAAAAATGGTTAAGAAAGTCACATAAGTGGGGTGCGGAGGGGGGAACAGTATCTCAAGTTACCTACTCTGATTAGAACTTAAGGAAAAGATGCTGCTTCAGATACATATGAAAATTGGAGAAGAGTACATTCTGAATTTTAAAAAGCTTTTTAAAAAGTTTACTATGGAATAGAACAAAAAATTATTTGTGTTTATTTATTCATTTACATTTACATTGTTAAATATCTCAGGATACATGACACTGTTATACAATTTTAATAGACGGAGAAGGAGGAAGATTAATAATGCAAGAGGGTTATGCCTGACTGGACATTGTACTTTGCATTATCACCATGTCTATTCCAAAGGGTTTGGAGCATTTCAATTACTTCACAAAAAGTCCTTTGAGCTCTTGTGCCAACATCATCATTCAATCTTTTATTTCAGCAAGTAACTGCTGACCACCAAAATAAAGTCATAATTTCACAAGACTCCTATGCTTAATCTAGTAATCATTAAATTACACTCATCATACATTTGATCTTTGTAGATAATGCAAGACTATGAATCTGCATTTTGACTTTATTAACTTATGTTCTGATTTTACATGCTAATGGAAATTTTTTAAAAATGAAAAAAAGTAAACAACAGGACAAGATTAATTGTTAGATAACATGAAAGCATTCTTTGAATGAGAAGGTTCTGCTAGAGTATTAAAGGATTGCCAATTTTAAAAAAAGCTTTGTTGTTATACTACTGAGAACGTCTTGACCACAGCTATAAAGCTTTTATTGGCATTGAAACAAGTGGGAGGAAAAGAAGTAATTTGCCAGCTACTAAACAACAGGAACAAGGAATTTTTTTCAAAAGGAAAAGAGAAAATGGCAACATTAGGATATAATATACTTTGCAGTACCTTAAAGAACAATATCACTAAAAATTTAACAGTGATTCCTGGATTATTTCCTCTTGCTAAAGATTGTATACAGTGCCAGGAAAGAAAAAACTATCAAAAATAGAATCCCATTAGTCTAATTAAATTAAACAATATTTTTAAAAATTTAAGACATTAAAGTCTTTTACATTTCTCGTGGTGCAGACCCTTGGAATTATAGGCCATTTTATCAAGAGAGAAAATTAGAAGCTTAGAATGATGCAAAATGCAGAAACCAACCAACCAAAGTAACCAACAAACCAAACCAACTTTTCCCTTGATCACTGTAGGAGTCAACCTCTTAAAAATTAAGAACACTTGCTAAATATATATATAAAGGGAAGCTGGATTGGAAAAAGATGGATTTGGTTTTGAAATTGGAGGAAGAAACATCAATAGTCTATGTTATGCTGATGGGACCAAGATTACATATAAAAGGCCAACATAATGAAAGCAGGCCTTAGATTTGACAGTGAAGATATTGAAGTGGTACACAGCTTCTGCCTTTTAGGATCAATCTTCTACACCATGGATATCAAACTTGATCAGGTCACGAGCCGAGCCAGATCATGATGTATCGTGATGTTTTATGTCTTTGTGGTGGCTTACAACATATGCTAAAGGAGCAAGCATTAAAGAAATGCACTGCAGACCAGTACTTGTTAGAGTAGTTCTTGAAGACCTTGGAAGATATATTTAAATGCCATGATGTGTCTCTATGTACAAGGATCAGAATTGCGCAAGCAATGGTATGACACATTATAGAAGGAAAAGTTGGACTTGGAAGAAACAAGATAGAAAGCACTTATGATCTTTCATAGTGGAGAAAACCCCCAAGAATAAGATCATGAAAACCAACAATGGATCATAAAAACAAATCACAGTTCTCACTTGAAGCTCAAATGACCAGATTCAAATTATCTTACTTTAGAAATATTATGTAAAGACCTAGCTATGTGGACATTAATAATGCTAGAAAAGATAGAAGGAAAGAAGACAAGACATATTGAAGAAGGTGGACAGAATCAGTTACACTGCTGAAAGACTTGAAGAACCAGGTTAGGAATAGATTGTCATGGAGAAAATCTATTTATGTTGTCCCTAAGAGTCAACACCAACTTATTGGAACATAATTAACCTTGCTCAATAACAAGGTTATTGCTATTAACCTTGCTCAATAGTCTTTTTCTCCTTTTTGTTCTCTAAGAGAGAACATACCATTTATAGCAGATGAAATAGCTAGACTCATCTTTATAGCATTAGCAGTGGCTAAGCCATGCATAAAATTGTCTGACATTTGTCTTCTTCTGCTGTTTCCATATATAATATTCCTATTTCAGCACTATCCTCTGTGAACCAAATGGCAGTGCACAATGATTGTGCAGTAATAATTCCTGAAGTGATCAAAACTTTTTTCCTCCATCGTTAAGAATTGTTTCAACGTTTCTAAGACAACTGAAAAATTTTTGCTAAATTTTCAGACTTAATTCTGAGGAGTTATTTGTTTGAAACCAATTGCTATATTGGAATACGATTTGTTTTGGAGTATCAATAAATTGGGCCTTTTAAAGAGTAACTGTTAGACCCACAACCAACGGACTACATGCAACTCCGAACAGTTAGTAATGCAACCCCACAAGATAAATTAAAAGAACTAAAAAGGAATGTTATTTATATACATTAATTATATTATATGCAGCCCAAGACAATTCCTCTTCACTCAGTATGGTCCAGGCAAGCCAAAAGGTTGCACAATCAGGTGTTAGATAGAAGCAGCTGGAATGTATGTTGTTAAAAACAAGACATTTGTACCATATGATTCTCAACAAATGTATCTTTTTCTTTTATGTACACTGAGAGCATAGGCACCAAGACAAATTCATTGTGTTTCCAATCACACTTGGCCAATAAAAGAATTCTATTCTATTCTATTCTGGAGGGGGAGAGGGGACATAGTCACGGGGTATTACTTCTGTGTGGGGCTTGGGGGAATTGAGATATCTCCCCCGGGCTTATATAGTTTATGTATGGTATGTTTGTGTTGTATGATTTTTTAAATGAGGGTTTTAGACAATTCTTAATATTAGATTTGTTACATTGTATACAGTTATTATTATTGTTGTGAGCCGCCCCGAGTCTTCGGAGAGGGGCGGCATACAAATCTAAAATATTATTATTATTATTATTATTATTATTATTATTATTATTATTATTATTATTAGCGAGGGCTAGGCAAAATTGGCTCTTCTATGACTTGTGGACTTCAACTCCCAGAATTCCTGAACCAATCATGCTAGTTCAGAAATTCCGGGAGTTGAAGTCCACATGTCATAGAAGAACCAACTTTGCCTACCCCTAGATTAGACCATCGTTTGCACTCACGATTTTATTACCCCTGCTGACATCCCGTTCTTTAAAAATTAATAAAATCGCAGGCCCCCTTGCTTTTCTTTGGGAGACTTTTGGAGCGCGTAAGCTTTCCCCTTTGTAAAGTTTAAAACATGTCTAACTCGAAAAAAGGTTCCAGGGTGACGAATTTATTTATATATTTTTATTTATTTATTTTGTCCAATACACAATGAGGGTTTTAGTGGGTATATATCTATATACACATAGTAAAATACATGATGAAGGTTATAGAGGAGATACTCATAGTAAAATATATTTAAGAGATAATAGAAAAGAAGATATAGTAATAGAACATATCAATGAAAAAATAGAAGAGATATAGGAATAGAAGAAAGGAATAGGAGATATAGGAGAGCAATAGGACAGGGGACGGAAGGCACTATAGTGCACTTGTACTCGCCCCTTACTGATCTCTTAGGAATCTGGATAGGTCAACCGTGGATAATCCAAGGGTAAAGTGTTGGGGGTTTGGGGATGACACTATGGAGTCCGGTAATGAGTTCCACGCTTCGACGACTCGGTTACTGAAATCGTATTTTTTACAGTCAAGTTTGGAGCGGTTAATATTGGAGCGGCCTCTCTCGCAAAAGACGTTTGCCAAGTTCTTAAAAGCAGCCCTTTGCTTTCCTCTCGATTCACGCTTACCTTTTGCGCGCTCCCTACTTGCAATTCAGGCAAGCAGCATCGGATCAAGACCACAGAGCACAAGCCTTGGCCGGGGCAGACACGTGTTTCCAGTACTTCCTCTCTCCGGCGCGTCGCAACCTGTGACGTAATTAGTTCTCCCCTCCCTCGCCTTGGCACAGCGGGCCATGAGTGGGAGGAAGCTCTTCCCTGTTTCCAAGGCTTGATCGGCGCGCTTTTGCTTCCTTTCGGCGGCGGCGCAATGCGCGTCCTGTCTTCTCTTGTCCCTGGCTTCCCATCAGTTGCGCGGTGCAATCGGTCGCAGCGCTGAGTGGCGTTTGTTGTTACCGCTTTAAATAATCAGACTCGCCAATTCACTCTTGACACGAGCGTCTCCTTGTCGGGTTTAGGGCTGCAGCTCCATCCTTGCTTATCCACATGGAGACTAAACTTCACTTAAAACTTCCGAGTAGAGCGTAGCATTGCGCTAATAAAACCGGTTCCTTTCGGGAATACACCGCAACCCACGGTGTTATTATTTTTTGCAGGATCAGCTCTGTCAAGGAAAGCTTGCAATGATTAAAGCTGGCACTTCATTTCTCCTTTTACCTTCACTGTAATGCGATTTGCAGTACAGTATTAATGCCTGACATATGTTCCCGGTTTTGAGATTGCGTAGATTCCTATACCTGCTTAATCTCCTGCGCCATACTTAACAAGGCTGTTGGTTATTGTTTCACATTTTCACAAATGTATATCAACCCTGGAAATATTTGTAAAGGAAGGAGATTTTTTATTTATTTATTTATGTTGTCCAAAACACAATAATACACAATGAAGGTTATAGAGGATAAATTCGAAGTAAAATATATCAAAGAAATAATAGAAGAGAAAATATAGAAGAGAAGAGAAAATGCGGCCGTGAGAGCTATTGTGGGGTTACCTAGATTTGTCCACATCTCTTCAACACTCTGTTGCTGGCATTGGCTGCCAATTAGTTTCTGGTCACAATTCAAAGTGTTGGTAATGACCTATAAAGCCCTACATGGCATTGGACCCAAGTACCTTCGGAACGGTCTTCTGCAGCATGAATCCCAGCGGCCAATAAGGTCCCACAGAGTTGGCCTTCTCCGGGTCCCGTCGACTAAACAATGTCGTCTGGCGGGGCCCAGGGGAAGAGCCTTCTCTGTGGTGGCCCTGACCTTCTGGAATCAACTCTCCCCAGAGATCAGAACTGTCCCCACTCTCCTTGTCTTTTGCAAATTGCTTAAGACCCACCTGTATCGCCAGGCATGGGGGAATTGAGATATTTCCCCCAGGCTTATATAGTTTTATGTATGTATGCTTTTGCTGTATGATTTTAAATGATGGGGTTTTTAGATGTTTTTTAAATATTAGATTTGTTACATTTTCATATTGTTATTATTGTTGTGAGCCACCCCGAGACTGCGGAGAGGAGTGGCATACAAATCTAATAAATAATAATAATAATAATTATTATTATTATTATTATAGGAATAAAATATATCAATGAGAGAATAGAAGAAAAGATATAGGGATAGAAGAGAAAATATACAAGATATAGGAGAGGCAATAGGACAGGAGACCGAAGGCACACTAGTGCTTTAAAGAAATAAATATTGAGGAGTGATGGAGAGAAAATGCTGTGGGCCTTCCTTAAGTGTAAATTTCCATCAGTTCAAATAACATGTTTTACAGAATGCAGAAGATCCACCCATCACTCTTCTTATTATGTGCCCATTGCCTACCCAATATTTATATACTTATATTTTAAATCAGATACGTTTCCTTGAAAATATAGCAAGGCTTACTTTCTTCAATGGAATGTGCTGTCTGATATTATTCTAAGTTTGGAATTTACGATAATATCAGTGGCTTACTGCAACAATATCGCCAAAAAAGCTTCTAGAGCTGTTAACCTGATCCTACGCAGCTTCTGCTCAGGCAATCTCACACTACTCACAAGAGTTTACAAAACTTTTGCCAGACCCATCCTAGACTACTGCTCATCTGTCAGGAACCCATACCACATCTCAGACATCAACACCCTTGAAAATGTCCAAAGATATTTCACCAGAAGAGCCCTTCACTCATCCACTCGAAACAGAATATCCTACGAAAATAGACTAACAATCCTGGACCTAGAAAGCCTAGAACTACGGCGCCTAAAACATTATTTGAGTATTGCCCACAAGATCATATGCTGCAACATCCTACCGGTCAATGACTACTTCAGCTTCAACCGCAATAACACAAGAGCACGCAACAGATTCAAACTTAATACGAACCGCTCCAAACTTGACTGTAAAAAATATGATTTCAACAATCGAGTTATCGAAGCGTGGAACTCATTACCGGACTCAATTGTGTCAACCCCTAACCCTCAACACTTCTCCCTTAGACTCTCCACGATTGACCTCTCCAGGTTCCTAAGAGGCCAGTAAGGGGCGTACATAAGTGCACTGGTGTGCCTTTCGTCCCCTGTCCAATTGTCTTTCCTTTCTTTCACCTATCTTATATATTCTCTCCCTTTCATATATCCTCTCCTCTAAGTTCACTTTAACCCTCATTTATATTACCACATGTCTATTTTTCTTCCTATGTATTTGTGTATTGGACAAATGAATAAATAAATAAATAAAATTAAAAAAATGCTTAGATATAATTCTCACAGCGCCCTGTAAGATCTATGATCACCTCAATATTGCCCTCTGTGTTGCTGAGGCAAGGACTGAAATTAAGAGAAAGTGGATTTTTGTAAGCGAAGAATCACATAATTTCATGAGGATGTTATGCCACATTAGTATGTACAGTGTAGAATTTCAATTTGACTTTCTCTACTACACCGGTTCCCTAGCAATCAATGTGTGTAGGACTGCAGCCTTGAGTCATGATTGAGGAACAAGCTAAACAAGCTCCAGAAAGAAGAAAGGGGAGGGCATGACTGATGTATACTTTATATGGTAGTGAATTCTTCTTTGTTAGTGTATGGAGTTTGCCAAGAAATAGCTCCAAAGCAATGTAAAATCCTCTTCGCAGAGCAAGTTTATACACAGGGTAAACAAAATTAACATGACAAACATAATGTCGATGCAAATTATGACTTTGTTCCTCTAATGTTGCTCTATGTTTTTTCAGCCTCTTGAAGAAAGCTCTGAGCTGACTCCTGGCATAAGGGTTGGGAAATATTTTGAAGAATAACTCTTAGTTCACCCAGCAATTCAGTGCAAAGATTCTGCACATATTTTGTTTTCTAAAAAAGGGATTTTGTTATTGGGAAGGAAGCCATATAAAAAAAGCCTTTACCCTTCTAAAACTGATTCCTGTCATCTGATTTATGCAGAATATGTGGGTTGAACCTTGCTCTATCTTCTGATTGCCACAGATCCCATTATCTGTGTGAAAAATAACTCCTTTTATTTTCAAAGCCATTGCATTTTATTGATTAAATAACAGAGTCCGAGAAGCTTTGACAGTGAACCCCCGTTAAAAAAACAACTCCAAACATTCAACATATTTTTCTTACAAGAGCTTTAATATGCTCATAATAAAAGAAAGTATCCTAACAAAAAAAACTCATAATAAGTTATATATCTTCTGATATTACATTCATTCTTACATAATTGCAGCATATTCCGCTTTCATCGGCTTTAGGCAGACGTTAGTTTACAAATAAATAAGAGGGTGGCAGCCTGGGAACTAAATCTTATCTATTTAATTTAGGGATGTGCTGTATTGTTATATTGCCATATTTCCCAAGGACTCTCAGTGTATAGTTTCAATGCTCATTAAAATAACCGAAGAAAATCCATCTAATAAACCATATAAAATAATATACATGAATTGTGTATAATTTATTGGTCATGTGTTTTCTTAGTGATTTGGAAATGATGGTTGATAATTGGAGATGATGATTGATAATTTCTTCATTTCCCAGGTTCAATTTAACACCTCATAACCAGAAATTTTATAGAAGGGAATTGCCATGATTTAAAAAAATGTATTTTTGCTATTGTATTGTGGCCCATTACTCTTAAGGAGCAGAGAACCTTAAGAGACAAGAATTTAACATACTATTCAAGAGTAAAAGATACCACATATGTAGGATACTGATGTAATTGTAGCCTGTGTAATTGTAGCACTGTGGTAGCCCTTCATTGCCCTGCATTTTTATATGATTATGACTTTTTTTTTGCATATCACACCTATAAGAGTTAGTGGAAAAGTTAACAATGTAGTATTTTTAAATTAGATCTATGTCTGTGATTTTACAACCATCCTGACATGTAGGTATGAATCAGATGCCTTGCTTGTTGCTTTTCCCTTTCTTCCAGACATGCTGCACTTGCTAAAATAACTTCAAAAAGTTCCACCTACTACATACACTTACTAAATAACAAATGCATGGAGAAAGTCGATAAGAAGTTGACCTAAGCTTTGTTAATAATTCTTCTTTAAGAATTATCATTGGCCCTTTGACAAGTACAGTGGTACCTCTATTTAAGAACTTAATTCGGTCCTAGACCAGGTTCTTAAGTAGAAAAGTTTGTAAGTAGAAGCAATTTTTCCCATAGGAATAAATGTAAAAGCAAACAATGTGTGAAAACCCATTAAGAAAGAAAGAAAAGCTCGGAATTTGGGTGGGAGGAGGAGGAGGAAGAAGAGGTAGAGGGCAGTCGCTGCCCAGAGTGAAGGGAGCATTTCTTTTCTTTGGGCGCTGGTAGAGGTTTAGTCCCTCTACAAGCGTCCAGAGAAAGGAAAATGCATTGTTCGCTCTGAACTAACAAAGCCTCCTTAAGCGCCACCGAAAGACTCCTCTGACAGCCCAGAAAAGCCCGAGATGGCAGGGATTAAAGGGGCAATGGCAGGAAACTGACCCAGCCTCCGGGCTCTGGTTCTTAAGTAGAAAATGGTTCTTAAGAAGAGGCAAAAAAATCTTGGAACACCTGGTTCTTATCTAGAAAGGTTCTTAAGTAGAGGCATTCTTAAGTAGAGGTACCACTGTATAAGGAAAATGCTGAAATGTAAATCATTTCGCTATTTTTTGTACCCAGACCATCATATATAACTTCAGCATGATTGCATAACATCTGCAGCTCTGCCGGTGTAACTGGACCGTAGCTCCTAACAATTCCACCCAGCATGGCTAATGATGAGGGATGCTGGAAAGTTTGTCAACATCTGAGGACAAATTGTGCATTCATGTGACACAATTAAATGTGTTAAGTTCATGTCCCTGAAGCTGTGACATTCTTTCTGTGCAAAGACATGTCCTAAATCCATTAACATTGAGGGGCAATATTGGATAGACTGTTAGATTCTCTCGCAAACATTTCAAAAATGTAAGCTTTTCCCCTAACACTTTGTAGCATTTATAATTAAGCCACTGGGGAAGCTCCTAGCATGGCCCTAGAGTAAATTTTCTTCTGCTTTCCTGATCTACATCCTGGAAATCTTTGCAGCAATTACTTAGGAAGCCTTGGTATTTGCCTTTTGCTTTAATGTTTGGGCTACGTAATGCCACAAGGTGTTTAAAAACATAGCCATGGTGGTATGTAATGTTTACCTTTTCCTCCAGAGCTGTTGCTTACAAATTTCAGATATGGTGAAAGTGTCATTTTTAAGCAAACTCCCCAAATATAGTGATCTGGATCACATTGTGCTTGAAGCAAAGAACAACAGTGGTAATTAATCCACAGAGGGGATGGGATGATGTAAGAGAAAATAGGCAGATCCTTATATCTGTTCATGATCTGTTCAGTTTGCATTCACAAGGGTGCCATTAGAACATTACTCTGGGTACTCCGAGAGTCCCCATTTGGCAAATACTGTAGGAGCAACACAGCCTCCTCAATAAACTTACCACTATCTGCTGTATCTAAAAAGTGCCAGGATCAAATTATTCAAGCAGACTCTTAACATTACATAACTGCACACTAAAGCATTAGTATACGGTATTTAAAATGCTGGCATGCGCGCGCATGCAGTGTCAAAAATTTAGATCTAAGGGGTGCTATATTTGATAGCTGTAAGGCAGACTTTAAATGAGACATCACTTTTATTCGCTGACAATTGACTGCCGAAATTCTGACTGTTGGAAGCTTGGCCTTTTCTTTTTAAAGGTTTTTTTCTCCAGTCATCCTATTTTGTTCCTTGTGTTTTATGGAGCAGAATAAAAGACTTGAATTTAAACAACTGCTCTAGATTTCTTCGCATAATAGTTTACATCTGAAGATGCTTTTAAAGTTTCCCAGCCATTTATATCCAAAATGAACAGGAAGATTATATATTTTCCTCTCTTGCAATTTGGATTTTAAAAAAAGAGTTGGTAACTCTGCTATTAGAGAAAGAGGTTTTAGGAGAATATGTTTGACTCTGTGATTAACACAGCCATCAAGTCCATCAATTTTAAGTTAACCATGACTAAACATGTTATGCAAACACAGCTACTGCCTACTTTCTTTGAAGCCGCATTCGGATATCTGTTTAAAGAAGAAAATAATTTTGGGGGGATGTGAGAGAGAGGTAGCCAGGGTCTAGTTCCTCATTTCTATTAAAATTCTCATTCCACACTAAATTTGAGTGTAGTTAGTTTGCTTTGAACTTGCCTTTTGTGTCTCCAATTAACTGCAGATAATAAATCATGGTTGAGCCAATACTGTCTTAGCAAGATGTGTCATACAATAAAACCTTGTATGCATTTGTCATTTTTATTGTGGCTACATGGTGAAGAAAATATAATCTAAGGTTATACTTATGAGGCATATTGTGAATTTATTTTGATGGTGATGACTATTAAGGAAGTTTGGCTTGAAATCCCAGGAATGTGTTTTGGGTGGACCTAAGGCCTGTAACCATCATTTCTTGGACACCAGAAAAGGTACGTTCAACTATTGTAAATACAAAATTACTGCTACTTAGAACCATTAATAATTTATATCCTCCACATAACAGGCCTTGAATGTTTAAAAATAATTTCACAGCCAGAAATTAAGCTGCTGGAGAATTATTTGCATGGAATAAAGATTTATTTATTACAAGTTCAGGACACAGGATTTGCATGGAGTAGAATTTATTTATTACAAATTAAGGACACATTGCAATTGAGCCAAAACTTTATAGTAAGAAATTTGTTGATTTTATGACTTTTTTGCCACATTTGCTAAGTGAGTCATTGAATCTGTTAAATTAGTAACACGGTTGTTAAATGTATCTAGTTTTGCCATTGATTTTGCTTGTTAGAAAGTTGCAAAAGACGATCATATCATTACGGGACTACGGGACAATGCAACCATCATAAATGTGAGTCAGCTGTCAAACATCTGATTGTAAATCACATGTCCATGGGGATGCTACAATTGTCATAAGTGTGAAGAGCAGTTTCAAGTTACTTTTCCAGTGAAGTTGTAACTTTGAACAGTCACTAAATGAACTGTTGTAAGTTGAGGACTACCTATACAGTGGTCCCCCAATTATCACGAGGGTTCCGTTCCAGGACCCCTCGCGATGATCGGTTTTTCGCGAAGTAGCGGTGCGGAAGTAAAAACACCATCTGCGCATGCGCAGATGGTGTTTTTACTTCCGCTGCAACAGCGAGGAGCCGAAGATTGGGGTTTCCCCACCGCCCACGCAAACTCCTCGCTGCTGCCGCGCCCGCCGCTTGTCCGCCCGCTGCTTGTCCGCCCGCCGCCTGCCTGCCCGCTCGCCCGCCCTTCGCCCGCCCACGCCGTTCGCTCGCGCCGCTTCCCAGCTGAGTCCTGAAGCCAGACGGCAAAGGCGAACTTCCGCGTTTGGCTTCGGGACTCAGCTGGGAAGCGGCGCTGGGGTCTTACCGGCCGCCCATGCAAAGGGGAAACCCCGGCTCCTCGCTGATGCCCGCCGCTCGCCCTCCCGCCAGCAAGAGGGGGAAGACCCAGGGAAGCCGCCCAGCAGCTGATCTGCCAGGGGGAACGCAAACTCCACCATCTACGCATGCGTGGCCATAGAAAAAAGAGGCGCGCATGCGCAGATGGTGTTTTTACTTCCGGGTGGAAAAATCGCGATATAGCCTTTCGCAATGATCGGGATCGCGAAAGTCGGGGGATCACTGTACTTTCAAAATCACTAGTAAAAGAGAAGAAATGTTTTGAGTTGCATTAGAGAGCAAACTGAGTTGTAACTGGTCAAAAGCATCAAGAAGGTATGGTAAAGCAAATATAGAAAAGGAAAGATCCAGGAACACAATGCTTTATTTTAGTATAATGTAATTTAAGATAAAACTAGGCCTTTAAGGCTGGAATTAAAAGAAATTATCATGGCGGGAGCTACACTAATGAGATAGGGTCTATTTGGGTTCTTTGATGAAATAAAAGTTGTGGGAAAATTCTTCAGCTTGGTCTGTATTTGTTAGGACCTCAACATTCTTAAAGTGAAGAGTTAACAGAAGAGTGGCTATTACTAGACACACACACACCACTTAATGGAGGACAGTCTGTATGGTAGTTTAGTTGCTTTATCTCTATCATGAGCTGAAAAACAATGTATAAACTTTTTTTTCTTGCCTGAGAATGCATTAATGGATGATGTTTCACCTCTGGCATTTCTGTCTGCTACTTGAATAAGAAAAAAGCTACTTTAATTCAACACATCTTAACATTAAAATATTCATTCTGCCCCTTTTCTCCCATACAGGCTTCTATTAATGACAGATAGAAACCTCTTGAGTACTTAGTTGGTATCTCACATGTTATGTCCCCATGATACTTTTACCCATACTTAAAGTCACAGTTTAATCAAGTAAACCTTATTTTCTGGAGTCGACTATAGTGTGGCTATGTATGGCTGTGACCCCAGTAGGTCTTTTGCATGTTGTACAAATCCAGATTAATTAGGCAATGATTAGAGAAAGTACCCCAAGGTCACTTAGAGATCTCTTTAGCTAAAGCTTTTGTCCCTGATTCTGCAGAAGACTTTGCAGTGAATATAGCTGTAATCTCATCAGCCAGCTTGCATTTTAGGGTAAAGTTTGCTGCAACACACATGAAATGATTCATTAGAGCTGTTGACAATAGAATGCCATATCATGGTCTGATCTTGGACAAAGAACTAGTTTTACAAAGTTATTAATTTATTGCCCTATTTAAATTAATTATGCTGCATAAGGTAAGCTTTTCCTTGAGTGTCATCAAGCCATTTAGGGAGCTACAGGAATGAAGGGTTCAAAGCTTCTCCTTTCTTTTTTCCTTCTGTAGCCTCTTGCTATTTCAGGTCAAATTCTAGCCTCTTAACTAAGGGTAGTGCAGATTAGCCATAATCCAGTTTTTACCTGCTCTAAGGAGCAATGACAAGAAAAAAACGGAATTGATTGAATTTCTCCAATGTTTAAAGAAACAGAACTCTGCCATAACTTAAAAATTGCAAACTTATATATCCATTCCATAGTACCTTGAATAAGTTCCAGGGATATTGTTATGAGACTTAATTTATTTTGGATAAAAGTGCCTTAAAGACTGATGATGTTTTTCCAAAAAATATTTACAATTATTCAAGCAGAGTGTAATACCAAAAAAACAAACCTGAAACCATAGAGGTTCCATGATCCAATGGAAGCAACCTGTAAACTGACATGACAGAATGAAAGTCATGGACCTTTAAAATCCTTTAAATCCTGCATACACTCTAAGCATAGTCTAAGATTGGCCATTGCACTGGTTAGCTTTTCCTTGGAAATCAATGGCTTTTTTGCTACTATCTTCTGCCAGCATCAATGAAGACTTTAATATTTGAGTAGAAGTGGAATTTCAGCATCTGTTCTGTTCAAGTTACAGACACATTGTTCCTTTTTAAATCTATATCTCTAAGACTCAAGAACAACATAAATATTTTGGATTAAGTCCTGATCTATTATCCACTGATTAAAATAAATTTACAGTATCATTGCATGCATGTAACTACTAAGCAATATTTTGCAAAATACTGTGATCCATATTTTGTTCAGTATGGTTTTCTTTTGCTCATACAGTACAAAAGGAAACTTTAGTTGCATGCTCAAGAACCAAAATAACCTGTTATGTTGTATAATTTGAGATTGGTTTCTAAGATTGCTTGGAAAGCTGAAAACACAGTTGTCAGAGTACATTGATATTATGACTGTGATTGGTTACACAGCCAGATGTGTAGGTTGGATGTGGCATTTTTATCCACCTATTAAGTCCTTCCCAAAGACTTTGATATTTGATGGTGTTCAAGGTATTGCTTTTAAAATGTGTTAAAACTTTATCCATAAAAATAAGAGTACTTCATAATTATTGGCTCATTTTCTTTCCCTGCCCCTGCTAAAAAAATCATAAGTAGAACAGGTAAGAATTTGGATAGGAGACCCCTAGGTAATATCTAGGACATAGCTACACTGAGAAAATTTTAAACAATCCAGAAGACAAATTATTTCTATATTATTAAAAAAAAACACCCACAAGGTTATGCCTATATTGTTCCAAGGAATATGTCTGAATCTCAAGGAGCCTGTATATCAATTTTTAATTTTAATTAACTTTTCCTTCACATGGGTGAGTCTCACATTCCACTTGCCCTTTATCTGCGGCCTTCCTCCTACTTTTTGTTTTCATGACTTGATTGCAAAAGTCAGAAGCAAAAACTCAAGCTGGCAGCCACAACTACAACTGAAGCACACACACACACAAAGGAGGCAGTGTTGTATGATTTCAGCCACCATCTTGACTTGACATGCCATGGATTCCCGTCATATCAAATATCACTCAGTACAGGATGCAGATACTTATATGCAGTAATGGGCAGCCAACATTTTTACTGCCACACTGTTGGTTCTGGCTTATTTTGTGGGTGTGGCTTAATGGTCATGTGACCAGGTAGGAGTAGTCTGAACGATCATCATCATTCAAGTGAATTGTTAAGTCCTCGACTTACAACTTTATCAATGTCGCTCCCTGGGGTGACAATTTGCTTCGCTTTTCCTGCGCTCTCCTTCCTGGATGGTCCCATCTCAGGCTGGGTAGCTAGGCAAGCAGGTGCTGCCAGAACCATAAATGCTGCCAGTGCCGCTTCCACCCACGCCTTCTACTTGCACCTCAAGAGGGAGGTGGCCCTGTGAGGCTGGAGGGGAGCCAGGCAGGAGAGAGGGAAGCTTGTCCGAGGCCAGGAAGGGGGAAAGAGGAAAAAAGAAAAGAGCGCAGACGCAGCACCAGCAGCAGCAGGGGGAAAAAGGAGAGCCGAGCCCAGTAATCCAGGAAGTGACAGCCGCCGATCAGATGGAGCTGCGCAGGGATCTTCATCTCCACCGGGGGAACTGCGTTCCATCCCGTCCTGCCTGCTACCCACGCCTGCTTATATGCTGGAAAGAACGTCTATGAAATATCTAAAGAGATTATTTCTGTCTATCTATCTATCTATCTATCTATCTATCTATCTATCTATCTATCTATCTATCTATCTATTTATTAGATTTGTATGCCGCCCCTCTCCGCAGCCTCGGGGCGGCTCACAACAACAATAAAACAGTGTACAATGAACAAATGTAATATTTAAAAAATATCTAAAAACCCATTATTTTAAAAACATACAACACACGCATACCATACATAAAACTATATAAGCCTGGAGGAGATGTTTCAATTCCCCCATGCCTGACGGCACAGGTGGATTTTAAGAAGTTTTTGAAAGGCAAGGAGGGTGGGGGCAATCCTAATCTCCGGGGAGGAGCTGGTTCCAGAGGGTCAGGGCCGCCACAGAGAAGGCTCTTCCCCTGGGTCCCGCCAGACGACATTGTTTAGTCAACAGGACCCGGAGAAGGCCAACTCTGTGGGACCTAACCGGTCGCTGGGATTCGTGCGGCAGAAGGCAGTCTCAGAGATATTCTATTAAAGACATTACATACAATAAAGTACTATCCAAAATTCTAATCTTTGTGGAATACAGGCTCTTTTTTCTCTTTTTCCTTTTGTGTAAAAAAACAAAAAAAGAGACCCAAAACCACCCAAGGACTTGATGAGGCTCTTCCAGTCTTCAAAACAAGTTTGTATCCTCCCTCCACAAATAGCCCCTGTAGCTTTGCTTTAACAGTGGTATTATGTCTTGAAATTAGGAGGTGAAGTTGCTTGCATCATGAAGAGAAAGACTCCTGTGTGTGCTCATTCCTGCCTTTTGTAACTATTGTCGCCCTGGTCCCAAGAGTCCCAACTTACCTGCGCTACCGGTGGTGATGTGCACGCAACTCTGGATGCATGGTGTGCATGTGCACATCAGAGTGAGATTTGGCTTTTGCGCATGTGCAGGAAGTAAATCTCATGAGAAGAGCACGATTTGGTTTCTGTGCATGTGTGGAAGCAAAAAATAGCTGAAAATCGTAGAAATCTCACATGCGCGCGCATCCTCTCCCAAAATTTTGCTTCTTCCGCATGCGCAAAGTCAAAGTTTGCTCTGATACACTTGTGCTCCCACCAATCACCCAAAGCTGCATGTGCAGCTCCATTTCAGCTACCAATGTGGTGTTGCCCCCCCCCCTGTTCCGGTAGGAACCCAATACTGCCCATAATGTACCTTGATTGTTCTGTCCTTTTTTGGAGGCTGTAACCATCACATGGAATTTTCAACTCCAAGATGGCCTGATCTATAATAATAATCATCATCATCATCATCATCATCGAGCTGCAACGACTCTGGCATAAGCCAGTGAAAGTGGTCCAAGTGGTACTTGGCACGCTGGGAGCAGTACCAAAGGATCTCAGAGGACATTTGAAAACCATCGGAATTGACAAAATCTCCATCTGTCAATTGCAAAAGGCCGCTTTACTGGGATCGGCAAACATAATTCGTCGCTACATCATGCAGTCTTATGTGCTTGGGAAGCGCCCGACTGGTGATAATAATAATAATTTATTAGATTTGTATGCCGCCCCTCTCTGAAGACTGATGAAATATGAACTCCAGCATAGTGATCTCGTTTGCTGTGTTGTATTGACATAATAATAATAATAATAATATATAATAATAATAATAATAATAATATTATTATTATTATTATTATTATTATTATTTAGATTTGTATGCCGCCACTCTCCAAAGAATTTATCAAAGGGTTTCATGCTACTTCTCAGCCCTCACAAGGTCCCCACAGCAATGTATGTAACACAGGGAAGCCAGCAGCAGGTAATGCAGCATTATAACATCATTTTAATGAATTGAATTAAAATTTCAGTTTTATTTTTAAAAGAAAAATTAGGAGCCAGTGGAATAATATTTTTGCTGGCTTATAGCCCTTAATTACCTCCCTCTTGATTCCACCATGAGTTTGTTGAGTAGCTATTAAGGTGTTTCTACTGTTTTCTTATGCTATTATCATTCTAGTTTCTGATTTTCATCTCTACATTTTAAAGATGTTCTGAGAAGTTACATCATAATTATGTACACATATTTATTCTGAAGTGTCCCTTATGGATTGTATTCTCATAACATACTGAATGAAAATCTCCCCAGAGATTAATATATTGCAAAAGCTCAGACAAGCTTTAACATTGTGGTGAAATTTAGGTACAAAGCCATAATATTCCCCCTCAAATATCTTAATTAAGGCTTGCAAACTTACTGGATTTTGGCTGTGGCCTGTTTCACACACAGTGTGGCCTGTTTCGCGCACAGTGACTTGAACTGCAACCCGGTTTATTTTATTTTGTCTTCATACAGACTAGATAACTAATGTCTCACGAGTTCCCATTTTATGTAGTCCTTTCCCCACAACCTTCTGACCCTGTAGGATTTCCCATAATTTTTAGATGGGAAACAGATACTGAATCACAGTTTGAGGGGGGAAAGTAAATCCTCAAATGCCACTCAGAAGATAAATCCAGCCAAAAATAAAAATGTTAAGCGTGGCTCTTGGCCATTAAAGGCAGTGGCCTGTTGCTCCCAGTTTGGTCCACTAGTGGCAGCAGCAGCAGGAGGCTCCGCCCACCTGGGATGTTTCTGCACATGCTCAGAAGAATGGTGTGCATGCAAACCCGTAACAACTAGATTTAGAGCCCACTACTGATTAAAGGTCCATCACTGATTTAGAATGTTGCGTCAATTTGGTTAGTGGTTTATTACCGTGTGAATCTGTTTTTCTATTTTAACAGTTTCATCTGTATACAAGGTATTACTATTTATTGCATGTGTCAACTGTTTTGAACTTCTCAAAAAAGCCAGAGATACTGTATATGTTTTACATAAAGTAGAATCAATAATAGAATAGAATAGAATTCTTTATTGGCCAAGTGTGATTGCACACACAAGGAATTTATCTTTGGTGCATATGCTCTCAGTGTACATTAAAAAAGATACACTTGTCCAGAATCATGAGGTACAACACTTAATGATTGCCATAGGGGTCAAATAAGCAAATACTCAGTGATCCACTGTTATCTCATGCAATATGATAAGCTAGTTGAATTCAGATACGGATGCTTTCTCTTTAAGATGAGTGCAATGGGTTTTTTTAAAGGCCTTTCCCCTAGCCAGTATACATGTTATCTGCCACAATATCTATATATCCAAGGTTGATCTTGAGCCAGTCATTCCCCCTCAGACTTTCCCACCTCACAGGGTTGTTGTTATAGGGAAAAGAAGAGGAAGAAATGTGTTAGATGTATTCACTGGCTGGAGTTGTTTGTAAAAATAATAGAAGTGGGATATAAATAAATAAACTATGCAGCCTTATATTCAAATTCAGTTAAAAGGTTGACTAGAAAATACCTACTTTAGCCTACTTTTTGACCTACTTTTCCCCTCCTGGTGTAATTTATTACGCATGGAAGTAGTAAAGCTAACAACAAAAAGCTTTGAGTGCTTTGAGCAGAGTTCAGACAAGGGCAAAGGGACTGGATTTCTTTTCTATAGGGAAAAGCTCCAAAGGAAATTCTGTCAGGAATAACAACGCTTTCAGGACTGCTTTTCACACAGCATATAAAGAGTTAAAAGAATGCTTTGTCTGCAATTTTAGCCAATGAGATGACAGCATTCATGGAGCCCCCAGCAATCTGGAGCTTGTTAGCAATTATCTCTGAAGGACTTTGTAAGCAGCACCTGTTGAAATGCTATTTTTTCCCCCTTATTTGCATTTGGCCATCTCTGGTAGAATTTCACTTTCTGTTCCAATATGTAAAGACAAAGAAGCAAAATAAGCAGAAGCAAAAAAGAGGAAATAAAAATTCTGCTCTTGTAGGGCCAAGCCTTCCAAACTGTCTTTAGAAATAAATTCAAGAATTCAGGGAATTAAATTTAGGGATGAAAGACTCGTGACATTCCTGATGTTGCTAAACTATGGCAGCAGCGTGGCCAATGGCAACATTACAATTGTTCAACAGCTGGATGGGCACACTCGGGTTCCATTCTACTTGACAAAGACCAATCTTTGTATAATAATAATAATAATAATAATAATAATAATAATAATAATAATAATAATAATGTTTATTTATAATGCCCTTTTAACAAAGGGCAGAACAGCATGTTAGCAATAGCACTTTTTAACAGAGCCAGCATATTGCCCCCACTATATGCTGGCTCTATTTGTCCTCATTTTACCCACCTCGGAAGGATGGAAGGCTGAGTCAACCTTGAGCCGGTGATGAGATTTGAACTGCTGACCTGCAGATCTAGCAGTCAGCTTTAGTGACCGGTAGTACTGCGCTGTACCCACTGCGTCACCTCGGCTATGATTTAAAATATCTTAGAGTCACGATAGGGTTCACCCTATGGAAATTAACCTCATTTACTCCTATGTGTATTAATTTCCTTTGGTGTTGTGCTTCATGATTCTTGACAAATGTATATTTTCTTTTATGTACACTGAGAGCATCTGCACCAAGACAAATTCCTTGTGTGTCCAATCGCACTTGGCCAATAAAGAATTCTGTTCTATGAAATGAAATGAACTGAGAGTTGGTCTGCAGAACTCAATTTAGAACTGTTTGAAATCTCCTGCATTAAGGCCGAGGTTCTTAGACTTTTCCAAGGCTATATCTGGGCCTAAAATCTAGGAAATTACAATCTCCAGGTATCTGCTGGATACCGGTAAGCAGGGGTGGGCTACTGCCTGGATGGGGGGGAGGGGAAATGCAGTGGGGTAGCAAAAATGGGGCTCCACCCCAGAGCACCCAATTTGCACTGAAAGATGTTGAAAGAAAATGCAGGGTGTCCTGCATAAGCCAGTGTGGCAGTAAAAAATTTAGTAGCCCTTCACTGCCGGTAAGTCAATACAAATCTAATAAATAAGTCTATGGGCAGTTGCTAAGATAATACAGTGCAGAGCAATCCTGTCAAAAACCTGAGAAATTGTAACAGCTTTCTTGGTAATTTATTACAGGGTGAGAACCCAACTAAATAAATGAATCTTAAATGAATATTAAACAAAATCTTCCTTAGCACAGCGTCTCATATAAATCCAATTACAGAGAATTTCCAACCAACCAAGCACCAAATCTTTAAAGCTCTTGGCTGTACTTCTCTCCATTTGCTCTTGTATTCATTTTCACTGGGTGCAGAAGAAAAAAAAACCGGCGAGTTAGAGAGCAAAAAAACCCACATTGACTCAAACAAGTATGCATTGCCTCTCGATTCATCCTCAGGAATAAAACACCTTTTTGCACAGCTTTAAATTCCGAAGAATTGCATCAGCAGCTGTTCCTGATTTCAGGGCATTTTTGTGCTTCATTCCCTTACAGTGAGGAGAGGGGGGCGAGAGGCGAGCATCCTTCGCCTTTCCCTACAAGTTGAGTCCTCTTTGTCGAAAGCCTTTTGTGGCTGGTCTGAGACTCCACTCCACGGGGCCGGGCATCTCTAACAAGGAGGCCCCAGAGGAAAAAAAAAAGTGAGGGACCAGAGCTAGCTATCAAGCAAGGCGACAAGACCTCCCCACCCTGGAAAGCAAATCTCCAATGGAATGAATGGAATATAAATACCAGCCAATAAGCAGCCGGCTTAGGGTGTGTATAAAAGGGATGGGAAGGTGGAGGGAAAGGCTTCATTTCAGGCAGGTCTTTCTGGTGGAGCTTGCAAAAAGAGGCTCAAGGGCGCTTTCCTTTCGCGGTTCCCTCGGAAAGTCTCGGTAAGTACGCAACGGAGGAAGCGGCGCCGGGCAGCCCTTCGGAGTAGAGTTTGAAGGCTTCTGCTTTTGAGGAGGAAAAAAACCAGCAGGCATTTTTATTATTTTATTTTATTTTTTACGAAAAAAACAGGCTTTGTTTTTTCCCCCCTTTCTCTTTCTCTCTGTGTGCGAACTCGCGTTTCTTGTAAAGCCAGCATCTCTCGTCCTGGCGAGAGGAAAGAAAGGAGACTCGGGTTCTTGAGGTCTCTCGTCGCAATGATTGCAGAGGCTTCTTTCTGGACCGAGAGAGAGAAAGAGAGAGAGACGGAATCGCCACGTCCAAGGATGCGTCCCAAGGAGCGCGCGCGGCGTTTTGGAGAGAGCGCTTCGATCTTGCGGGGCATCTTCGGGGGTTTTTTTGTGGACCCCCTTTAAAAATTGGACTCTTGGAGCCTGCTGGGAAGGCTCGAACTCCCGGCAGCCGAGGAATTGGGAAGCCACGAAGCTTACATTCGTCTTGGTTTGTTGCGTAATGACGGCCCGTTTTCATTTTCGAGTGGCTGCTTCTCCTTTTAGGCGGAGATGCCCAAAGACAGCCTGTTTCTCGGCGGGAGGGAGGGAGGGAGGGAAGCTCGCTGGTTCTTGTCCTTATAAAGCAGGGTTGCGGGGAGGGGGGGGGGAAACAGCGGTGGTCGTCTCCACCGCTAATCAGTCTCGGGGACGAGAAGGGGGGGTTACCGGGGAAGCCAGGCGTCCCAACTCCCTGAAGCCTCCTGAGCCATTTGCGCCCTAGATCTCTCCAGCCTTGCCGGAGCCGTGGCGCACTGCAGCTCGCTCAACCTCCGTGGCTCCCTTCCCGGAGCGCGGGGGACGAGAGAACTCGGCTGCGATGCGGCGCAGCCAGCGCCCTTGTTATGAGCCGCTTTCAAAAAGCCTCCCTCCCGCCTCCTGGGCTATTTTTCCCCTCCTCTCCGCCACCTGCTCCTTCCCAAGCGCCTCTCCAGGCGAGCCGGTGGAGAGCCTGTAGGTAGCTAAACAGCCCCGCGGCCCTTCGCCTTCTTGCGGTTGGTTTGTGCCCAAAGCGCTGCGCATCCTCCCCCTAACCGGCTTCTCTTCTCTTGCAACAGAGAGGCGCGGAACCAGGGCAGCCTCGGATGATGGGAAGGCTGGGATTTAAGGCTGCCCGCCTCCTTCGGCTTCCTTTGCAGGTCTCTTGCTCTCCCTGCAGCCTCGGTTTCTTATAACAATAACATCAGAGTTGGAAGGGACCTTAGAGGTCTTCTAGTCCGACCCCCTACTTGGGCAGGAGACCTGAGGGCAGAAAAAGACCTCATGGTCCATCTGCCCTTATACTATTTCCTGTATTTTATCTTAGGATGGATATATGTTTATCCCAGGCATGTTTAAATTCAGTTACTGTGGATTTACCAACCACCTCTGCTGGAAGTTTGTTCCAAGCATCTACTACTCTTTCAGTAAAATAATATTTTCCTCATATTACTTCTAATCTTTCCCCCAACTAAACTCAGATTGTGTCCCCTTGTTCTTGTGTTCACTTCCCTATTAAAAACACTTCTCTCCTGAACCTTAATTAACCCTTTAACATATTTAAATGTTACTTCTTTAACGTTTAAATTACTACTTCTTGGCAAAGAAACTTGTGGCTAGGGGAAACCAACAAACCACAGGGAAGGGGACTCGGTTTCTTTTCTGTCTTGCAGCAAAATGTCTGCTGTTTCAGGAGGTGAAGGTGACCTCTGGGACAAGCAAAAGGGAGGGAGACGTTCTTAGTGAAAGGCCTTAGGAGTTCCTGTGGGGGTGGGGGGGGTGTTAGGTGGCTGGGTTCCTATTCCTGGTTGCTCAGCCACGGATAGAGCACCTTGACCTTGGGCAAGCCTCTTAGTGCTGCTGGCCCAGCCTGCCGTGGGGAGGAGCGGAGTAATATTTGGCAACCCTCCACAATTGCAGGTGCTCTGCAGAACAAAGTGTTGAAGGGAGCAGGTAACTGGAGAGGCCACAAGGTGACCTTGCTCCCAAACAGCCTTTTTTCCGGTACAATTGAAGCTGAGTTAATTATCTCGTAGGAGGTGAAACGGTCTTTTCCTTATCTCTCTTTTTTTCGTAGCGCCTTTCAGACAGGCCAGTTATGCCGTTCTCAAACAGCCACAATCTTTCCAAGATGAATTACTGCGCGGAAGATGAGTATCCGGATCTAAGCCTCCATAACAATCACATGGCTTCGGTGCTGACCCTGGAGTTATATTCAAAGCTGAGGGACAAACAGACTTCCAGTGGATTTTGCTTGGATGATGCTATTCAGACTGGGGTGGACAACCCAGGTAAAGGAAAATGGCTGCTTGTTTTAATTTCTGTCTGTTCTTCATTTAACAAGGAAGTGTTGGGCTGCTTTTAAAAAACATGCCATCTGTGAGAATCTCCTTGCAACCTCAAGAGTATGGCATATTTTTTTTAAAGAAAAAAAATCTTACGAAGCGTTTGTGCAGAATATTGATTGCAACCACAATGGCTTTATTTACTAACAAATACAAACCTATTGATTCCTTCTGCCAACCCCCCCCCCCCCCTATTAATGTTGAATGAGAAACCCACTTCCCCTCCTACTATGTCCTAGTTCTAACGGTATATGAGTTACAACTATAGTTCTTAAAGTGAATTCCTGATTAAGAAATATGGCTTCTCTTTGACAAATAAAACAGGAGCAGTTCTTAGTAATGGGGATATTACTGTATTTTTCCTGTTATTCTCTAATAATATTGTACTGGCACCCTTTAATAATTAAAAGCTGCCTTCTAGTGAGACCATCCATGGTCAAGTTGCCCCAAGAGTCATATAGCTGACCAGTTAACCCTAAATCTGAGCTAGAAATTGTAAGAGAGTCCTTTTTTCTTGTAAGATGTCATTTGAACTGGGGTTGATAATCCTGCCAAAGCCCTGAGCTGTTGAACTTGGCTAATGCAGAGACAGGCTTTTTGCTCAGAAATCCGCTGTGTCTATGGAAATGCAAAATGGCTGCAACAAGCCTGGTTTAGATGAAATGGTGGTTAGTTGAGGTTGACTGTAGTATATAATAGAGCTTTTAAAATTGTTTTTAATGCCCTTTATGCCTTGGAAACAGTCTTTTATAACTGTTAGATGTGATGAAGGAACACCGTTAACTTCTCTTAACCATTAACAAGGGGGTTGAATTAAGTGATGAAGTCTCTCGTGGTCATGATGGACTACTTCTAGAAATAGACTGGTGAATACATGTTAATGAAAACAGTGATAAATAGAACCTCTGTGGTCAACAGTCTTACATTTTCAGAGACAGTTGTTACCCTTGATATCTTGTTTGCAAGTTTTATGGAGGCACCTGGGTAGCCATTTGTTGTGGATTGGATACCAAACTGGTGAAGGTTATAACAAATCTGTGGTCATCAGTGACTGATGAATTGCAATTTGATAATGATCTCTGGTGAAAATGTGAATGTCTTCAGAGATGCTTAGTTCCAATGTGATAACGTAAGATGGGTGGTATGTTAATTTGATAAATAACAATTGTATTCAATTTTAGTGATTTCTGAGCATTAGGCATTTGCGTTCCACGCAACTTTCCTATAGGCCTGAGAGAAATTGGTCCATTAAGGCAGTGTTTCCCAACCTTGGCAACATGAAGATATTTGGACTTCAACTCCCAGAATTCTGGGAGTTGAAGTCCAAATATCTTCAAGTTGCCAAGGTTGGGAAACACTGCATTAAGGGATGGCATTGCCAGAGAGAAGTATCTGATTTATTATGAAATTGATTGGTGATTTTCCTAAGATTGATTACAGTCTTACTCAACCTGGTACCCTCCAGACAGATTACTTTAGGATGCCCATGGGAACCATTGGTTAGCATAATAAGGATAATGATAGGGGTAGTGATTTCTGACAGTCTCAAAATGGGTGAGCAGTGTGGTCGGGCGGTAGAAAAGGCAAGTAGGATGCTTGGCTGCATAGCTAGAGGTATAACAAGCAGGAAGAGGGAGATTGTGATCCCCTTATATAGAGCGCTGGTGAGACCACATTTGGAGTACTGTGTTCAGTTCTGGAGACCTCACTTACAAAAAGATATTGACAAAATTGAACGGGTCCAAAGACGGGCTACAAGAATGGTGGAAGGTCTGAAGTATAAAACGTATCAGGAAAGACTTAATGAACTCAATCTGTATAGTCTGGAGGACAGAAGGGAAAGGGGGGACATGATCGAAACATTTAAATATGTTAAAGGGTTAAATAGGTTCAGGAGGGAAGTGTTTTTAACAGGAAAGTGAACACAAGAACAAGGGGACACAATCTGAAGTTAGTTGGGGGAAAGATCAAAGGCAACATGAGAAAGTATTATTTTACTGAAAGAGTAGTAGATCCTTGGAACAAACTTCCAGCAGACGTGGTTGGTAAATCCACAGTAACCGAATTTAAACATGCCTGGGATAAACATATATCCATTGTAAGATAAAATACAGGAAATAGTGAAAGGGCAGACTAGATGGACCATGGGGTCTTTTTCTGCCGTCAGTCTTCTATGTTTCTATGTTTCTATGTTTTGCACTTCTGAAGGTTGGCAGATTAGAGAAATTAGCCCTGCTTGAAAGCTCAGAATTTAAAAGTCTGGTGAGAAATCTTAGACCTTCACCCCATGTTGATGCTTATTTTCCTGTGATTCTATTTTGCAAAAGTATGTGTTGGTGAATGGATTTTGCCCCCCCTCCAAAGATCCCACCCCACTTTGTTTTCAGATTGACTAATGTGTGCTAGTTGTAGAATGTGGACTGCTTCTGTATATACCTACACAGAACATACACTGCTCAAAAAAATAAAGGGAACACTTAAACAACACAATATAACTTCAAGTGAATCAAACTTCTGTGAAATCAAACTGTCCACTTAGGAAGCAATATTGATTGACAATCAATTTCATTTTGTTGTCAGCACATTTGACTTTGTACAGAGCAAAGTATTCAATGGGAATATTTCATTCATTCAGATCTAGGAAGTGTTATTTGAGTGTTCCCTTTATTTTTTGAGCAGTGTATATAGTTCTATGTATTTTTATAATAATAATAAAACCCAGATTAATGGAAACTAAGATTTTAAGTTTGCCTAATTCTAGAGCATCAGGGCAAACCAAATATTCAAAGTAGCTTTACTTTACATATACATACGTGCACATGAGAGGAAAGGAGATATATGTATATATATATATATTTTTTAAATGTGCTGCATTCACACAAACCTTTGAGCAAACTACAAAGTCTAATTAGAGAACTCCGGTGTATCAAAAATATCTTTATACCTTATAAAGCTAACAACATGCAAAATCTAATGTGTTGAGCAAAAATGCCAAATGCTAGAATAGGACTGAAGCATTATCCAAACCAAATCTTTTCTGGCTTGTTAATTCCTGTAGGCCATCCCTACATTAAGACAGTAGGATGCGTAGCTGGTGATGAGGACTCGTATGTCACATTCCACGAACTCTTTGACCCAGTTATTGAAGATCGTCATGGAGGCTACAAACCTACGGATCAACATAAGACTGACTTGAATCCTGATAACCTGGAGGTAGAGAAGTCTTTTAAAAAGAAGCAAATATTTACAAGGGCTCGTTGGTTCTCTGAGAGCTTTCTTTCTTGTAGACATTTCATTAACGTATCTAGGTAACATCATCGGTGCTGGTCAAATAGCACTGATGAAGTTACCTAGTTATAATAGTGAAACATCTGCAAGAAAACCAGCTCCAAGAACACAAGGGACCTCTCATTTCAACCCTGGGCTACAAATATTCTCCTTTATTGGCAAATGTTACCAGATTGCTAACTTGTTCTTTTGATACTGTACTTTCTTATTCATACCTGGTGCGTGTGTTAAAAATTACCCATTCCTAGCTTCCTTAATCTAGAATAATTTCTGCAGCAATGGATTATTGTTTACTGAGTGACATTTATGAAGGCTGCAATTTATATCACCAGTTTCAAAATGTTGATCGATTCCTGTTGCTAAAGAGTTGTAATAGAAATTACAAAGGTATTAGGCTTAGGCCTCACTATATGAGATTTTTTCCCTCATATTCTCCCAGAAAGAATGAGAGGGAATATGATTCTTGGTGGACAACAAATTAAATTTGAGCCAACAGTCTGCAGCGGTAGCCAAAAAAGCCAATGTAATCCTAAATTGCATTAAGAGGCATACAATCAAGATCAACTGAAGTATTAATACCACTCTATAAAGTCTTAGTAAGACCACACCTAAAATACTGCATCCAATTTTGGTCACCACACTATAAAAAGGATGTTGAGACACCAGAAAAAGCGCAGAGAAGAGCAACCATGCTTAGGGGACTGGAGACTAAAACATATGACGAAAGGTTGCAGGAACTAAGTATGGCTAATCTAGTGAAGAGAAGGACCAGGGGACACATGATAGCAATGTTCCAATATTTAATGAGCTGCCACAGACAAGAGAGAGTCAAGCTATTTCTAAAGTACCTGAAGACCAGACAAGGAATAATGGATGGAAACTGAACAAGGAGATATTCAACCTGGAAATAAAGAGAAGTTTTCTGACCGTGAGAACAATCAACCAATGCAACAGCTTGCCCTCAGAAGTTGGGGGAGGTTCATCACTGGAAGCTTTCAAGAAGATACTGGACTGCCATCTGTCAGAAATAGCATACGGTCTCCTGTTTTGGGGGTTGTTGGACCACATGACTTACAAGATTCCTTCCAGCTCTATTAATCTGAGTGTGAATGTTTTGTCTGCACTCTAAATGTTCATTTAGAATCCTTTGGGCAATAAACATGATAAATTGACTTGTTAAATCCTTTATTCCTTAGCAGTGGAGATGGATAAATCACTTTTGTCATTGAATGTAGGATTGGAGAATATCCTATCATTATGTTTGTCATTATAAAAAAATAACTGGCCGTGGCTAGAGAGGTGAGCTTTCCTGTTCATGGAAGAAAGTCATCTTCATGTTGCAGAGATTAATGAATTGATGCTCTGGTTTTCTTCCAGCGCCCTCCAAATGATTTAGACTCAATTCAAGGACAGGTAAAGGACTAATAGCAATGAAGCAAACTGAAAGCAAATTGAGCCACTGCAGCAGAGGAATGACATATTTTTGACTCCTGGCTCCCATTTCCAGAATGGAGATGCCCCCTAAAACTGGGCTTTTCTCTCCATGACAATATCTCCCTTTATCTATAGGAACGAGTTGTTTTAAAATGCTTCTTTCAGCATAAGTACTGACCTTGCTTAATGCATCTGCTGGAAAAAATATGGAATGGTGCTGTTTATCGGCAAGCCTGGCTGTAATAAAAGGTTGAAGTAGAAGCAGTTGAGAACTGGGTATTTATATAGCCACATCAAACAATAAGAAGAGAGCTGGAAGGTACCTTGGAGGTCTTCTAGTCCAACCCCCCAGCTCAAGCAGGAGACCCAAACCATTTCAGACAAGTGACGGTCCAGTCACTTAAAATCCTCTAGTGATGAAACATCCACAACTTCTGAAGGCAAAGCTGTTCCACTGGTTAATTGTCCTCACTGTTGGGAATTTTCTCCTTTTAATTCCAGGTTGCTTCTCTCCTTGATTAAATTTTAATTAAAGGGTATGAAAGCACAATGAAAGTACAGATTTAATATCTCTTGGGTTTAAATATAATGTGTACAATGTCACTCTGAGTTTGCCTTTCATTTGTAGACTTAAGTCTAGATGGAATTTGCTATTGGATCTCTTACTATGATGAAGCTCTTTCTTTTTATAGGGTGGTGATGATTTGGACCCCAATTATGTTCTGAGTTCACGTGTCCGAACTGGTAGGAGCATTCGTGGCTTCTGTCTGCCCCCCCACTGTAGCAGAGGAGAGAGACGTGCAATTGAAAAACTTTCTGTGGAAGGTAAAATTCTGCATTGCTTGTGAACAAGTAGAAGCCCAAAACAAGTAGAACTGGGCTCCTTCCTGATGGTAATGTGATAATCAAGAAGAACAAGTAGATATACACTGCTCAAAATAAATAAATAAAGGGAACACTTAAACAACACAATATAACTCCAACTTCTGTGAAATCAAACTGTCCACTTAAGAAGCAACACTGATTGACAATCAATTTCACATGCTGTTGTGCACATTCAACTTTGTACAGAACAAAGTATTCAATTAGAATATTTCATTCATTCAGATCTAGGATGTGTTATTTGAGTGTTCCCTTTATTTTATTTTTTGAGCAGTATATAATAAGGTAGAACTACCCTTGCCTTTTGCATTACTGGCAGTCCTTAAGTTGTAACAGTTTGTTGACAATGATCTGGAATTATGGCCTTCAAAATGGTGCTTTATGGCTCTTTTGGGGACATCCCAAAATGTTGCATCTGCTGAGAGGGCTCCCTCCAGCTCTGAGGACTGGCTGAAATAGCTGCCTCCTCAGAGGAGTTGAACTCCTTTAATGGGGTGCAGAAACAGAGCCAAAATCCTATAGATTTCAGCCCAATCTTTGCATACCACCATATGACTTCTCTTCTGTGCATGGAAGGAAGCCGAAGTGCTTTGGTAGGTAGATTTTTCAGCCAGAGACAAGATGGAGCTGAAAACTAAGCAGAGTTCATGGTGAGATAAGAACCATGAAAGGTCCCAGATGAGAGAGGAAGGCCCAGTTCATAACACATGTAAATATCTCTCTACTTGGGTTGAAAATCCTGTTTAGATATGGTGAGGGAGGATTTTCAGCTTCTGAGCAGAGCCTCCAGGACTTCTGTCCCCCAAACTCCTTACCTGGGATCCTATCTACCTGATGACCTGTGCAATCACTTAGCAATCGCAACCATGAGTGTTGGGATTGTAGTCAGTCATCTGGGCAGGCACATGATATCTCACTTAAGTGCTTCGGTCAACAGCTAAGGTTTTGGCCTCAGTTGTCATAAATTGAGGACTACCTGTTTCGTTTAATAAAGACGCTTGGTGAATATGATTGAACTCTATCTCTTGGCTGTTTCATATTAAACTCCCTTCTGTCAGCTAGAAAGCCTATAGCCAGTAATGGGCAGCCAAAATTTTTATTGCCACACTGTGGGTGTGGCTTATTTTGTGGGTGTGGGTTTATGGTCATGTGACTGGGTAGGAATGGCTTGCTGGCCATGCGATCAGGTGGGAGTGGCTTGAACGATCATCATCGTTCAAGTGAATTGTTAAGGCCTTGACTTACAACCTTACCAGTGTTGCTCGCTGGGGTGACAATTTGTTTCGTGTTTCCCGTGCTTTCCTTCCTGGGTCACCCCCCTACACCTTAGGCTGGGTAGCTAGGTGAACGGGTGCTGCCAGAAGCATAAATGCTGCCAGCGCAGCTTCCACCCATGCCTTCTACTTGCACCTCAGGTGGGAATTGGCTGCATAAGGCTGGAGGGGAGCCGGACAGGAGAGAGGGAAGCTCGTCTGAGGCCAGAAGGAGGAAAGAGGAAAAAAGCAAGGAATGCAGACACAGCAGCAGTGGAAAAAAAAGGACAGCCGAGCTGAGGCTAGTAATCCAGGAAGTGACAGCCGCTGATCAGCTGGAGCTGTGCACGCACCTTCATTTCTGCCAATAGAATTGCGTTCCACCCCATCCACCCCTGCCTATAGCTCAATGCACCTTTGAGAAGTCTTGCCTGCCGCAGAAAATTGTACTGTAGTTACTTTGTTTCTTTTGCAATTAATGCAAGGAAAATAGAGTAACTAAAGTTACAACTCCTCCTGTTTTTTAAGTGCTCTCATGTGTAGAGCTTTTAAACACATTGTTTCAGCCACCATCTTGACCAGGAGTGTGCTTTGCAGATAACCCTGCTGGAAGATGTTCCTGACAATAAATACCACTTCATGAGTATCAAATAACTGATTGTTAATTAATGGACCAGCTAAAAAGCCGCTACATTGAGCGAAAGGTTGCATTCTTCCTCCCATTCCTGTCTCAAGACTCTGGAAATCAGCCAGTGCCTTGCTCTGCTAGAGAATTGTTAAAAGTTAGCATGCTAGGCGGAAACTACCCTTATTGATGTCTTGGCCTTAATGAATGGTAGGCCAGAATATGCATAGTCTATTGATTTTATTTATTTATTTATTTATTGTATTTATATATGCCGCTCACTCCAAACGGACTCTGAGTGGCTAATAATCAGAATAAGTACAACAATAAAAACAGTTAAAATCTAATGATAAAAACCAATAATAACAATAATATTTTTATTATTATTTTTATTTATTATTTGGATTTGTATGCCGCCCCTTTCCGAATATAAAAAACATACATACTTGCAATCAGCTAATTCCAGGCCTGCCGGAAAAGCCAGGTCTTAACGGCTTTCTGGAAAACCGGTAGGATGGATATAATGTGGATCTCTGGAGGCAGTTGGTTTCAAAGGGCTGGAGCCACCACAGGGAAGGCTCTTCCCCGAGGCCCCGCCAGCCGACATTGTTTGGTGGACGAGACCTGGAGAAGGCCAACCCTTACTGGCCACAGCGAGGTATGAGGACAGAGGAACTATCTAAATAGTTCATTTAAGACAATCTCAATGCTACAAGTCTCGTTTGTAGCATTGTGAGCGGTCCAGAGTCCTCCTGGAGTTCGGAGGCATATAAATATCACTAAGTAAGTAAACAAAGAAACAAACAAACAAATATTCTCTCTTCAGCTTTGGCCAGCCTGGAAGGGGACTTCAGTGGAAAGTACTATGCCTTGAAGAATATGACAGACGCCGAACAGCAACAGCTCATTGATGATCACTTCCTTTTCGATAAACCCGTTTCCCCTTTGCTCTTGGCTTCTGGAATGGCCCGTGACTGGCCTGATGGAAGGGGCATCTGGTGAGTATCACCAGGCAAGGTTGCGTCTTGAATATTGAACCATTCATTTAACCTTGATGTTGCGTTTTATAAATTCTTACAGCCATCCAGTTGTGGCTTATTCAAGAAAGGGGATTTCACAATACAGTGGTACCTCTACTTACGAACTTAATTCATTCTGTGACCAGGTTCTTTAGTAGAAAAGTTTGTAAGAAGAAGCAATGTTTCCCCTAGGAATCAATGTAAAAGCAAATAATGTGTGCGATTGGGGAGGGTGGAGGTCCTGTTTCCTCCCAGGAGATTCCTAGAGAGGTCCCACGAGGCTTCTCCCTGCCTTTTCCAGTTACAGTTTCGGAGGCTTGGGTTTGTAAGTGGAAAATGGTTCTTGAGAAGAGGCAAAAAAATCTTGAATACCCGTTTCTTATTTAGAAAAGTTAGTAAGTAGAGGTGTTCGTAGGTAGAGGTACCACTGTATCGTGGATTGCCACTACACGTGAAACTGATCGATGATTTGATCAGCAATATGCATAATTTAACATATTAGAGACTTGCTGATAGAAGCTCTTAGAACTTAAGATGCAGCTCATGCTGTCTGATAAGATACCATAGTTCTGCAGAATTAACTCTCTTTTCTGACCCATATTTTTTTTGATGATTTTTGAAAAATTAAATAAAAATCCTAGCAGTGCAAAATAACATATACTTGTCACAATTATATACTTTGTTTAATGCCAAATACTTGGTGTTAACCAAAGAAGTTAAAGACATGATGTAAGGAAATATAATTAAAGTGAGCTTATATTAACATTGTTAATTATTTATCTTATTTCCATTCTGTCCTTGTAAACAATCCTTTCACACTTTAAAGAACCTTTTGTTCTTTAAACTTCTTGCCTGTTGCTTTCTCAAGAGCTCATTTATTCAATCCAGCCATGACTTTTTCAGGTTCTTTACCCTAACCTGTTAATTCTTTCTTCTCATGTTTGTTTTCCAGTTCAGGTTTCATTCATTCTCTCCCCATATTTTTTTCATGCCAATCATTTATTCTATTTTAAATTCAAATCATTCAGCATCTATTGATTTTCACATTTTAGAATAAAATAGAATTCTTTATTGGCCAAGTGTGATTGGATACACAAGAAATTTGTCTTTGGTGCATATGTTCTCATATTTTGACCTTTTAATTTACTTATTTTGCTCTCTTTGGTTACATTTGCAAATATATTTGCTCTCCATATCCTTTACACACATGTCTCTCATCCTCATTTTCTGCAGCAATCATTTTTCTTATATATATTTTCCTATTCAACCATCTAGGTCACTTAGAATATTTTTTCTCCCTGAATCACATGAATTAAAAAGTTTTCCCCCCCATAACTCATACCTGGTTTTTTCCCCATTCTCTCTATTCCTTGGAACATTACATGCAAATATCACCAGACTATGGATTCCTACATTTATGACACTTTTATCAATGTAGTTACAATACATTTCATACTTAGGTTTCAGTTGTTTAACTCACCATCAACATATACAGTACTTTCATTTGTTGTATATATTCATGAACTCCTAATTGATTGGTTTTACATTCTAATGAAAACACGGATTGATGACTAACTATTATTGGGCAAAACAACATTCTAAGGAGCTATGGTGGCAAAGTGGCTATGATGTAGTATTGCAAGGTAATTCTGCTGCCTGTCAGGGATTGGATTCTCATCTGCTCAAGGTTGACTCATCCTTTCATCCTTCTGAGGTCGGTAAAATGAGGACCCAGATTGTTGAGGGCAACATGCTGACCCTGTAAACCGCTTAGAGCTGTATAGTCTAAGTGCTACTGCTATTGCTATACCTCACTATTGGTATACCCATTTCTGAAGAAATTAGATTAGATTAGATTTATTGGATTTATATACCGCCCCTCTCCGCAGACTCGGGGCGGCTCACAACAATGGTGAAGAACAATACATAGTAACAAATCTAATATTTAAAAATCTAGGTTAAAAAGTCCAAAAAAAGAACCCCCAATATATAAAAAAACAATACACAATCGAATCATACACAAAAACTACACGGGCAAAGGGGGAGATGTTTCAATTCCCCCATGCCTGACGGCAGAGGTGGGTTTTAAGAAGCTTATGAAAGGCAAGGAGGGTGGGGACAATCCTGATCTCTGGGGGGAGCTGGTTCCAGAGGGTCGGAGCCACCACAGAGAAGGTCTTCCCCTGGATCCCGCCAGACGACATGGTTTAGTCGACGGGACCCAGAGAAGGCCAACTCTGTGGGACCTAACCGGTCGCTGGGATTTGTGCGGCAGAAGGCGGCCTTGCAGATATGCATAATTGTAGTGAGTGCAGATTTTCCATTTATAGTTACAAGCTTGGAAGTGCCTGCTACTGCACGAATCCCAGTGGCCGAGAAGGTCCCACAGAGTTGGCCTTCTCCGGGTCCCGTCGACTAAACAATGTCGTCTGGCGGGCCCCAGGGGAAGAGCCTTCTCTGTGGCGGCCCCGGCCCTCTGGAATCAACTCCCCCCGGAGATCAGAACTGCTCCCACCCTCCTTGTCTTCCGTAAACTACTTAAGACCCACTTATACCGCCAGGCATGGGGGATTTGAGACACCTTTCCCCCCAGGCCTATTATAATTTATGTTTGGTATGTATGTGCTGTTTGGTTTTTAATTATGGTAGGGATTTTAGTTTTTTCTTAATATTAGATTTGTGCCTGTATAATATTGGTTTTTATCGTTTGTTGTGAGCCGCCCCGAGTCTTCGGAGAGGGGCGGCATACAAATCTAATAAATTATTATTATTATTATTATTATTATTATCATCATTATTATTATTATTATTATTGATATATTTTGTTAATCTATTAGGCAACCTGTGCCCTATTGAATCAGGGTTTCAGAGAGATATTTCCTTACCTTTCAGAGAAACAGAATGATCAAGGGTGGGCAAAAAATGCAGAGGGAGCAGGAGTGACTTCTGAATTCCTGCTGGCTTTCCCATTGAGATTCCTAGCAGGAATCTAGCAAGAACACTGCTCAAAATATAAAGGGAACACTTAAAGAACACAATATAACTCCAAGTAAATCAAACTTCTGTGAAATCAAACCATCCACCTAGGAAGCAACACTAATTGACAATCAATTTCACATGCTGTTGTGCACATTCAACTTTGTACAGAACAAAGTATTCAATGAAAATATTTCATTCATTCAGATCTAGGATGTGTTATTTGAGTGTTCCCTTTTTTTTTTTCCAGCAGTGTATTTGAAATCCCCTTCCCTTCCAGCAACCAGGTGGCTGATGTTGGGTGAGGAAAGAGGGGATTGCAAAGACTGGCTGAGAAACTCATGGGACATTGTAAATGAAAATTCGTATGACTGTAGCAGCTCGGCAGCAACCAATAACATTGAAACAGCCACAACTTTCCTCCATTTCATTGTCTTGGGAGTCCTGGGAAATTTGGTGACGTTGTGGGTTTTGGATGCATTGTGTTAGTCCATTTGAACTATCTTGGTTCAAAAAGTATTCCCTGTGATATAGCATTTTTCTCAGTTAAAAGTCATAGCAATACTACAGTAGTTGTAGTATACATGGATATGGCTACAGCAGTGCATCTATAAGAGCTCCATCAGAAACTATGGAACATCATTTGGAAGCTCTTTTTTTGGTAAACTTATACTGTATATGTTTATGCTTGAGATAAAGAAGTGTGGGGCTTATTCATTTTTTTGTCTTCTTAGGCATAATGACAGTAAGACTTTCCTTGTGTGGATCAATGAAGAAGACCACCTTAGAATTATTTCCATGCAAAAAGGTGGAAACATGAAAGAGGTTTTCACTCGCTTCTGTTCTGGCCTAACCCAGGTAAATATAATTGGCAATGAAGGCATGTGGACTTTGCTCAGGGATCTAAGTTGGTGCAGCCTTCTCTACAATATCCAACTTGAAGTGCTGATTTAAATACAGTGCAGACTTTAGGATAAACATGTCAGGATGTAGTGATGATAATGGTTTGAAATTATATGTTTAGGCAGAAGTAGCAGCACCGTGAGCTTGAAAGTAAAAATACTGATCCTTCCTGTCCCGGAGACTTCTTGACTATCTCTCCCTGTTTATTGAAAGAATAGAGATCAAATAATAGTGATGTATAATGTATACATTCCTTAGGTTTCTGGCCAGAAATTTTGAAAGACTTGCAGATTTAAGCCATTCTCCAACTCAGTTGCCTGTCTTGTACTAACAGATAGTTATATGCAAGTTCAGAAATGAGTTTCCAAGAGCAGAGAAGGCCAGTCCCAGCATGTCTCCATCCTAGCATAGCTTATAATGAGGTTTGGTCATTGCTTTTTCTAACATCTCTAACATAATGCTATCTATGCTGTGGTACGCCACCAGAGTTGAGGTTGGGGGAAAGTCTCTTTAATTATTTGTAATCTCTGCATTAACTTACTAAGTTCTCTGGGCACATTAGGGCCTAAATTGATAATATGTTTCTAAACAGTAAAGAAATAGCAATCAGTGAATCACAGAATCAAAATTTCATCTTTCATTCATTTAAGATGAAAGTGTAATAGCCCTCTCAATCTATTAAGAAATAAAACAAAAAGCTCCATATTGTATTTGCTTTGTGTGTGTGTGTGTGTGTGTATTCTGCTTACTTTCTAGTGGTATACGGCAACTGCATTTCAGCAAATGGACAGACAGAAAGGAGGGAAATAGTACTTTTGATTATTTAAATTCAGAAACAAAGTGATATAATTTACTTCCCATACATATTATACTATAGATGGCATATATAATATGGCATATTAAAGGGATTACATTTTTGAATCATATTGAATCAACTCTGCAGATTGCACCAAAGATTTGAGGTCTTCATATAGCCTGGAGACCTTGATTGGGCTATATGCCAATAGTGTTACTTTTCATCAAGCTGAGGTTCTACTTTGGAGAAATGCAGAGTGAGAGACCTATTTTTCATGAAGAACTGTGCTGCATGTCTTGCACTTACTGTATACTGCCGGCTTTATCTCTCCTTCCATTTTTATGTTTGGGAACTGAAAGAAACTACAGTGGTACCTCTACTTACTAACTTAATTCGTTCTGTGACCAGGCTCTTAAGTAGAAAGGTTTGTAAGAAGAATCATTTTTTCCCATAGGAATCAATGTAAAAGCAAACAATGCATTCGATTGGGGAAACCACAGGGAGGGTGGAATCCCAGGAGATTCCTAGAGAGGCCCCATGGTGGTTTCTTCACTTTTTCCGGCCGTGTTTCCTCCCAGGAGATTGCTGGAGAGGCCCCATGGAGGCTCCTCTCTGCCTTTTCCAGCCCTGTTTCCTCCCAGGAGATTCCTAGAGAGGCCCCACAGAGGCTTCTCCCTGTCTTTTCCAGCCCTGTTTCCTTCCAGGAGATTCCTAGAGAGGCCCCATGGAGGTGTCTCTCTGCCTTTTCCGGTTACAGTTTCGGAGGCTTGGGTTTGTAAGTAGAAAATGGTTCTTGAGAAGAGGCAAAAAAATCTTGAACACCCAGTTCTTATCTAGAACAGTTCATAAGAAGCGTTTGTAGGTAGAGGTACCAATGTACCATAATCCCATAAAACAAGGGGTCAACAATATTATTTTATATGATCATGATATTGAGCCACTGATTGTTGCATGATTGTTGCATGACAATGCCAAATATTCAATTATTTTTACCCGGATACATGTCTGATCTCATATAAATGTGATGGTCATAATTTGTCAGGGTTCCAAGTAACATACACATAGCAAACGAAACTCCTAAATTCCTCAAATAATAAGTTTATTGGATATGTCATATTGGCATAGGCTGGTAAAAACTGACTGATTATTCCCCAAGTTTTCACCTAATTAAAAGTTTTTCACTTTCTCAAAACAATCAGTTACATGGTCAAATCAGGATACTGTCCAGTTGTTAGTTGACTCCAGTCCTCTCCTTCTGAGCACCTGCAGGAATGTCCTTGGTTCCCAAGAGAAAGTATTTTGTTTTGACTACAAACCCTCTCTCTATTCCTCTCTCCCTGTCCCTCTTCTAAGTGCCAAAATGGCCTCAATCAGGCCAAGCTGCAAGACTGACATCATCATATCTGCAGATATCTTTAAGTTGTATTGTTGACCATGAAAGATCTTTTCAGTTTTCTTCAACTTGTGAAATGAATCAGCTCTTTATAACAATCTGTATTTCTCTCCAGCTTGAATCACTCTTCAAATCCCAAAACTATGAATATATGTGGAATTCCCATCTGGGATACGTCTTGACTTGCCCATCCAACCTTGGCACAGGTCTCCGGGGGGGAGTCCATGTTAAATTGCCGAATCTTAGCAAACATGAGAAATTTGGAGAGATCCTCAAGAGGCTCAGGCTGCAGAAACGTGGTACAGGTAAGAAAGGAAGCATGGATGGTGCGGACTGTTTCCCAACTTCTGGTGGGTCCAGTAGGATCATATTTTGCCTTCCCCAGGCTCCAAAGGCTTTCCTGGACCCAGGGGAGGGTAAAAATGGCCTTTCCCACCCACCCCGTCTCTTTGGAAGCCAAAATTACTGAGCCTCTGTGCAAGCCAAAAATCAGCTGGCCAGCACATACATGCATGTTGGAGCTGAGCTAGGGCAACAGTTCACCTGCCAGCATATATGGCTCCATGTGCCACCTCTGGCACCCATGCCATAGGTTCGCCATCACTGCTCTATACTATGTCATGAAGTAGCTATGACATGTCCATAGGTTCTTTCATAGTATCCATCATTCTGAGAAATCACTCCAGTAATACAAAAAGGGCAACTGTTTAGGACTGGACTTCAGAATTGCTAAGGAGAACCAAATGCTTCAAACAGAGTGAAACAGCTTTGCTGATGGTAGATTGAGAGAATACAGGAAAAAGGAATGTGACTCAATTTATAGTGCTGGATTCTGCTTCATAGCAGGGATGGCCCTATCTGGCAAATAGAGTCTACTCAAAAAATATAAAGGGTGACTTTTCAAGGCCACTGTTGTGGAGGCAAGGTCTGTTCTGGGGCAGCTTAGTCGGATATTTCAAAGGCATGGCCCAAATGATATGACTCCCTTAGTGTCCGATAGCTCACATGCACAATTCACTTCTGGAATTTAGGAACTACATGCTGCTTTTCCTTACTAGAAGCTGTTTGAAAGGAGGCACATCCAGAAAAGCAATTTAATTGGATTTAATCCTCGTTTTGTGATCTTAAGACAATCCTGCAGAATTTTTAAGATAAACATGCTGACTGGATGCTTGTAAAGTAGTGTGTAATAAGAAGTGTGTAATACCGTAATTATTTGAGTTTGAATTCTGAGCCCAACTTAGCAATATATTCACTGTATCATAGAGTAGGGGGCTTCAACCTTGGCAACTTTAAGACTTGTGGATTTCAACTCCCAGAATTCCTTAGGCAGCGAAGCTTGCAAAGGCTGGAGACCCCTGTTGTGTAGAGCAGTGTTTCCCAACCTTGGCAACTTGAAGATATCTGGACTTCAACTCCCAGAATTCCCCAGCCAGCGAATGCTGGCTGGGGAATTCTGGGAGTTGAAGTCCAGATACCTTCAAGTTGCCAAGGTTGGGAAACACTGGTGTAGAGCATTTAATTTTGGGTTTCTAACTTCTGTTTTGGTTTGTTTTAGGTGGTGTGGACACAGCTGCTGTGGGGGGAATATTTGATATCTCCAACGCTGACCGTCTGGGGTTCTCTGAAGTAGAGCTGGTGCAGATGGTAGTGGATGGAGTAAAGCTGCTGATTGAAATGGAAAAACGCCTTGAAAAGGGCCAGTGCATTAACGATATGATCCCAGCTCAGAAATGAAAAGCACTTTAATATTCTAGCTCCTCATGCTTCTTCCTAACTTATTGGATGAATTATATACACAAAATAAGATGATGCTCCGATCAAAATCATGGAGTCAAAAGAGATTTTCCCACTTAGTAACATTGTAGAAAGTCTTCCATCCACATGTGTTTAGAGTTTATTTTTTTGATGGCTGAAATATCACTGAGAAACTGAAATAAAACTTCATTTGGCCTGAAAAGTATCTTGATTTTGTTATTGGGTTAAAAAAAGAAGAATAAGGTAGCTAAAGCTACAGTCTTACCACTGCCTTACAGCTGCAGGAGCTACAGGAAGATTCACAGACTAAGCATTAAGTCAACTGACCACCAAGAGTGGGCCAAGGTCTATAGTGATAGAGCTGGGTTTTTGTTTTTTTAAAAAACTTGACAGTTTTAAGATGTGTGGACTTAAAACTCCTAGAATTTCCTAGTCAGTGTGTCTATCTTAATAATTTTGCATCACAATCTTAGGATCATGAAAACATATGTGGTATTTCTGTGTGAGTTGTTGTTTTGGTCTATTTCCAATCAGAAAAAGTTCATCTTAGAAGGATTCTGAGTGGAAGATTTCTCACTATACAACCTATCTCTTGTCTTTTAGACAAGTTCCAGCAGCTACCAAAGGTAGGTCTTTAAACAAAACAATCATTTTCTATATTGCTTTCTACCCTCCTGCTAGGATGGACACCATAATATCCAATATTCTTTTATTCAGTGGTGACCAGTCCCATTGTAGAGGGAGAAGAATAGGAGAAATAGCTCCTGTCTGCATTCCTTTTTTTGTACTCCTGTGTCTTCCAAAATACTTTCTGGAGATAGATTCAAATGTTGCACGGATTTAATATTCATATTTGATGAATGGAGAAGGGGACAAGGCCTAAACTCATGCAACCAGTTTACTAAATGATTACAGGAATATTTATTTGTAGGATTTCTATTTGCTGCCTATCTCACCCTGGATGTATTACATAAGCATATCCATAGCTGTTGGATTTTTCTTCCAACTATCTTCTATTTCTTGCTCAGGTCTAATGAGTGCCAAGGGACTTAATTTTGACAAAGATGGTGCAATTATGTCATTGATGGTTAGCATCCTGAGAATATCCCATACTCTCCTTTTGATGTCTCTTATAAGAAATTCTGAGTCATAACAGGATGGATTGCTCAAATGGATCACAAGGGAGGCTGTACAGGCCCATGGCTGATACAAGACTTCCAAAGAAGTAGAATTAAAAAGTACAGTACACCAATCCAAGCCTTGCATCTCTTACCACTGGGTCCACTTAAACCCTTGAGAAGATTCCATCTGGCTTGCATTTTTGACACTCAATTCCTCATTTGGCTGCTTTTTTTCCTCCCACAAAAGCTTATCTCCAAATTTTATATGGATTGCCATGCTTCCTCAATTGCTCATGGTCCAGTTTGTACGTTCTTGAGAAGTTATGACATAATGCTGGATGATTGCTTTTACCAAAAATCTTTCTATGATCCTAGTAATACCAATCTTTTCCAGCATGGTTTGTCAAAAGACGTGTAAAGTTCAACTCTTAAGGATTCTCTTTCATGATCATACCAGCAGCAGGTAATTCTGAGAATTGAAGTCCATACAACTGAATGTGTCTAGATTGAGAAAAATTATGTCATAGCAGAATTTGATTTTTTTGCAATGCCACATCAGATGCTCACCCATCTATCTTAAAGGCAATGGGTACCTCCTCTTGTATCATGAGATAGTGTATACTGCTTCTAAACACGGAGGTTTCATAGACTCATGGCTTTAGATAGATCTGCTCTACATCTTGGGGGAACATGTACTCACTGACATATCAATGCAATGGTACTACTCAGACATGGACAACAATGGTCTCACAGAGAAAGATTTTTAATAAGGAACACAGCATCTTATGTTGCACCAAGAATTGGATTTTTTAATCCCAAATGTGCTTTTTGAAAGGTGCTTTTTCATTTGCACCATTCAGATGACAGATAAACAGCCAGATGGCTTTAACAACCTGTTAAAAGAATGCAAATGACCAGCTGTCTGCAAGAAGTATAAATCCTTCCATTCCCCACCATCCAGCCAGAGCTGATGAAGCTTCTTGGATGGAAAGTGAAATGTCTTCAAAGGAAAACCCAAAAATCTAGTTGCTTCTTGAAAAAGCACCTTTGGGAGACAACCATGACCTGGATGACTAAGGATCTCCACAGACACTAAGTTTTAACCCTACAACAGGATTGTAGTCAAGAGTTAACCCATTCAATAGCACAACATTGGAAAATCGCATGGACCGCCAATGGTATTGAATGTCAACCTCCAACAACATTGATTTACACGCCCATCAAAACTACACTGAGTGGCAAACAGAATTTGAAAGGAAAATAGTACAAATAACTGTAAACATATGATTAAAGAAAAACAGAACAGTGATGTACTAGGTTCATGATCTTCATGACTAGACTAATAGCTAAGTCTTAAGTGAAACGCAGCCAGAAGGGCTGGGGCCAATCTAATAAAATGAAATCTGAGCCAAAACAAGAATATGAGTAAGTGTATTAGAATTGACCCTGCCTAGTTCTCTGGAACATAAAGGCAGAGAAGGGAAGAAACATAGAATTGCAAAACTTACTGTAGCCTTATAATAAAGGCAGTATTCATATTCATGATTTTGGTTTTCTAGCTGGACTCCCTGGAAGGGCTAACACATGGGCAGATTGAAAATGTCCCTCGTGACACCGCATTGTGCGAGGTTTTTAATTTGTCAGCTGTAAAGAACCCAAAAAATGTCTCACACTTTAATATGGACAATAAGTTTTAATGCAAGTGAAGGGTGTTCCTTACTAAGAGCTGAATCCACTGAATCAATTTAGATTGCTCTTCACCTCTTGATGAATATTCATTTGTTAAACAAATGTATTAATTGTTCAGTGAGTTGAGTTTTAATGGAATGTCCAATTCTCCAGCTGTTCAACTTGCAAACAAATTGCAAGCATTTATTAACTATGCCATTTATTAACAATGAATCATTCACTGGAGTACATGTGGGTAATCGCGCAATCTTTGTTTTCTCTGACCATCAATTTCAACTGAAATGTCCTCTCTACATTTTTAGGAACATCTTCAGTTCACCATGTTCTCATTTGAAGCTCATAAGCAAAAAATAATAATATTTAAGAATATAAGGTTCAGCCAATCCTCATTCCTTAATCACTTTGGAATTAATTTTTTTATTGCTCTTTAAATAATGGTATTATTTTTTTATTGCTCTTTAAATAATAATTTTATGGCATTCACTGGGTGAGTTTCTGTCCATCCTTTGTGAAATAAAATTTAACTACAAGTTTAAAGTTTGTTTTAATTAACAGCAAGAGTAAATAGAGCGTTGATTTTATAAAGTTATAAACAGACGAAGGATCCAAATTGAATGTAATAAGATTCTGAAATTAAATATAAGATTTTTAAAAACATGAATTAATCATGTTTTTGCATGCTTCGGAAGCAAATAATGATAATTTGAGGGAGAGAACACAATTGTGAGCTGACAATGCAGAATGGAGCAAAATCTTTTAACAATGGATAATTGAAAGATATTTGTGACCAATGGGCTCAGAAGTTAGTTTTAAAGAACTCTGCCATTATTGATAATGCTATGGAAGAGGAACAAGTATTACTGGACAAGACGGACGTTAATTCAAATATGGGTTTAAAAATGACTGCCTACAAGGATGTGGAAAAAGATGAAACATTGGATATACAAATGAAACCAGTGAAGTATTTGGTAATTGAAAAGAACATATAAATAATGAACTAGAAGAGTGTCTTGGATAACTTTTCTAAATTGGATTTACAAAAGAGACTTATTTTTGTGTATTTTAAATTTATCTAATTAGGGTTAAAAGAGTTATATTCTTCAGTAAACATTTATTTGATTTTTACTGATTAGGGTTGAAAGATCATGTTTGGGAGAGTTGTTTAATCATAGAAAAAGAGATACAGATGTAAAAGGAAAAAATTCAAATGTGTTTACAACATCGAGTTTTTAAGATAAACTATTTTTAGTAACCCTTAATGGATCTTTGCTGATTAGGATTAGGATTTATAAACTATGTGGTGAGATATGGAACGAAAAGGCTGTTTTTATTTTAACATATGATGATCAGTTTAAAGTTGTTTATACTTGCTGGAACGAAGAAGAAAATCTTTCTCTCCTCTCCTCTCTTTGGACATCCCCTCCCTTTTTTTGTTATTTTTTCTGTACAATTGTTTAATAAAATTATTATAATCAAAAAATTGAAGTTCGGAAGGCAGTAAGAATTATGAACAATTAATTATCAAACAGAATGTAGGGATCACTAAAATTGAAGGAATGGATTAACCCTAGTAATGGGAAATATATATTCAAGAAACAAATATTAAGCAACAAATATAAATCTCTGAAGATCATTTCTTTTTCCTCAAGAAACATAACCTGGAAATCAGTTTAATTTGGAATGAAAATATAATTTTTGCGGTGTTTCAGAACCTACACAAATTTTAATTTCACTTATTTCTGAGATATAGGATATTCAGTATGCACTACTCAAAAAGTGGCGTTGCTGCTCCCCCAAAAAAACTCATTGTTTTTGCCCTTTTTACTAAATTGAATTGAACAATGCTTTAGTTCACTTGTAAAATTAATCACCATTAAAATTAATGGGAACTCCAAAAACCCATACAAACCTCCTAGGTGGAAGTAATTTATATGCCAAAATGATTTGTAGAACTGAGAGCTGTTCACAGAGTTTACAGAAAGAGACCAAATTCATCTCCAAAACACAAGGCCTCACAATGGGAACGGATCATTCATCAAGGTCACTAGCATGAACTGCATTGTACAAAGCTGAATTGGTTTTTTTCCTTTTCTTGTCAACAAGTAGAGATGCTCATTTATTTAGATCTGTTTCCCCATATTACCAGATTGATGGTAAATGAGGCAGGGGCAGTAAAGGCCAAATCAGGGCTCTGTATGGTTTTGCTTAAATCTCTGATCTGAAAGCAGCTGTTGAAGCACATCTTCTGGATTCCCTGTAAAATTCCATGGAAAAGCCTCATGCTTCCCTAGGTTTTAGCTAGAGCAAAAATGGATAAGGGTTGCAAACGTGAACAACGTATCTCAGGGGTCTCCAACCTTGGCAACCTTTAAGACTTGTGGACTTCAGCTCCCACAATTCCTCAGCCAGCTGGCTGAGGAATTGTGGGAGTTGAAGTCCACAAGTCTTAAAGTTGCCAAGGTTGGAGACCCCTGAGCTAAACCCTGCCCTTCCTCACAAGGAACATTTGTCTGGGCCAGATGCGGTGGGAAGGTGCATTTGTTGGGAAACACTTTGACAAACACTTTCCTGGCTCTCGTAAACCCTGCTTCATGGACTTCAGATTGTGTTTCAGCCTTGTGGATTTTGGACCTTGCTTTGTGAACTCTGAACTTTGTTTGTGGACTTCAGACTTCCTTCTTGCCTTGTGAATCGGCGTGGTGATTGTTGGACCTAGTTTTGGGACTGGGTTGTCCTGGCCAAGGATGACTGATTGACTTCAGCGAAAATTGGGGGTAGAGCTTTACTGACACCATTGGAGGGCTGCCTGTCACGGTAGCTGTGGAACAGACTTTATTGGTACCTGCACTTACTGGGGGATCCAGGTCAGAACAACTTTTGGGGATGTCCTTTTCTCCAAATTGTTCTCATAAAATAGAGTGGTACCTCTACCTACGAACGCCTCTACTTACGAACTTTTCTATATAAGAACTGGGTGTTCAAGATTTCCCCCTCTCTTCTCAAGAACCATTTTCCACTTACAAACCCAAGCCTCCGAAACTGTAACCAGAAAAGGCAGAGAGAAGCCTCTGTGAGGCCTCTCTAGGAATCTCCTGGGAGGAAACAGGGCCTCCGCCCACCCTGTGGTTTCCCCAATCACACGCATTATTTGCTTTTACATTGATTCCTATGGGAAAAATTGCTTCTTCTTAACAAACTTTTCTACTTAAGAACCTGGTCATGGAATGAATTAAGTTTGTAAGTAGAGTACCACTGTAATACCATTTGGTGCCCCTGCTTTCTGAATCAGATGTTACAGCCCTCCCGTGGTCAAGGTTTCATTTCCAGTAAACTAACCCAAACTTGTCCTTGCTTCTCCTCTATAACTTTCAGTTCTGCTGTCTGACCCGATGTGGCCCTAGCTGGTAGCTGACTAGCTTCATAATAGAAAACAGACATGCTGAAGCACACACCCAATTGTGTGGCTGCATCTTTTCATCAACTGCATAGCAGGGCTAGTAGGGAACAGATGCAGTGGGAATGCCAACTAATTCTCATTTGACTGACTCATAGCTGTCAGGAGCATGTGAGTGAACAAGAGGATTTTTTACTTTTTAATCATCTGCAAGAAACAGAGAAGCCAAAGGGTGCAGCTTTTGTTTCCATGGGAACTAGACAAATAAGACCCATTTGAGACAATTGTTCAGTTTGCAAAGGGACAATGCTTACATCCCCCTAGTGCTAAGCTGACTCCCCCCCCTCCCTGCAGTCTTATCTTTATTACTTAGCAATCAGGGTTGGGACTAAGGGAGCTTATATTAAATACATTAAACTAAATTATCAAATATTATTTCTCTTATTGACAGTTTTACTCTTGGGAATATCTTCCTACTGTTTGCACATTGACTTAGTTGTGAACTGCTTAGAGCAGGGGTATCAAAATCATTTCCACTGGGGGCCACATTAGGATTGTGTTTGAGCTTGGGGGGCTGGTGTCGGCGTAGCCTGGATGGGCATGGCCAGCTCGACATGTCAGGAGAGCCTGTGGTGGCCCAATCGCTATGCCAACAAAAACTGGTTCTTGAGCTCAATTTTCAGTTATAATTGCCTCTTGCAACTCTTTGCAAGCGAAAATGGCGCTTGGGAAGGCTGTGTTAGGTGAAAATGGAGCTTGGGAGGGCTGTGTGAGGTGAAAATGGAGCTTAAGAGGGCTGTGAGGTGAAAATGGAGCTTGGGAGGGCTGTGTGGGGTGAAAATGGAGCTCAGGTGGACTGTGGGGTGAAAATGGAGCTTGGGAGTGCTGTGTGAGGTGAAAATGGAGCTTGGGAGGGCTGTGAGGTGAAAATGGAGCTTGGGAGGGCTGTGAGGTGAAAATGGAACTCGGGAGGGCTGTGAGGTGAAAATGGAGCTTGGGAGGGCTATGTGAGGTGAAAATGGAGCTCAGGAGGGCTGTGATGTGAAAATGGAGCTCGGGAGGGCCTCACACAGCTCTGTTTTCGCTGACAGAGGCACCTCAGGCTGATCCTTTGCTATTTCCAGGGTGTTCCCAGGGGCTAGAACTAAGCACTTCCCATGGCCGTATCCAGCCTCCAGGCCTTCAGTTTGACACCCCTGGCTTAGAGTAATTAAAAAGCTGAACAGGTTGATATTGATACTCAGAATGGTCCCCAAGAATCTTTTGTGCTCCTTTGTGATCCTAGATCCCCATGTGGACATCACAAAAGCAATGTTGGTCCTTCTGCCTCCTATTTTCCCTCCAACAACAACAACCCTGTGAGGTGAGTTGGCTGAGACAGACTGAATGAACCTAGTCACCCAACCAGCTTCCATGCCTAAGGCAAAACCAGAACATGTCTCTCTTGGCTTCTAGGCCAGTATCTTAACCACTATACCAAACCGGGTTAGTTTAAAATATATCACCTAAACTCTTAAGGGTTAAAATATATACTGCTCAAAAAAAAAAAAAGGGAACACTCAAATAACACATCCTAGATCTGAATGAATGAAATATTATCATTGAATACTTTGTTCTGTACAAAGTTGAATGTGCTGACAACAAAATGAAATTGATAGTCAGTCAGTGTTGCTTCCTAAGTTCACTTGGATTTACTTGGAGTTATATTGTGTTGTTTAAGTGTTCTTTATTTTTTTGAGCAGTGTACATTTTAGTTGTTAGCAATTTGCTATCTTAAGGTACTGGTTTTAATGGTTAAAGATCAAAGGAGTCTCCTTACATCAGTATGCCCTTACCTGATTTTGCCAAGATGAAGACAAATTTTATTCTGTCTAAGCTCACCAATCTTTTCACTCCTCCCCCTATTCTAGAGGGAGATTCCATCACAGCATGAGACATGTTAAAAATAACTCTGATAATGGAAATTTGGAAACAAATAGTGGTTATTTGGCAATACACTAAATCTAACAGTCCAGCCCTCAATGGTTTATAATATGTTTGGACAAATTAGATCATCCCCAAACCTCCCATTGCAATTTGTGGACTGAGATTGCAATGGCAGGAGTAAAACACACTTGCAATCCTAATGATTGCTTTCATTGCAGCAGTGTAAGACAGGTGGAGAGAACAGAAGGCAGGCTAGTGGAGCATTATATTCAGTGGCAGTGACTACGCTATAAACAAAGAGTTAATTACAGAGACTTGCAACAGAATCCATTGTTAAACTTATTAGGCAGCAGCAATGCTGAGATCAGCTTTAATTCCCAATAAAAGTCAGTTGTCCCTTCCTCTCCACACGGTAGCTAAGCAAATTGCTCCTTAGATGTCCACTTAGCCAAAGTGAGCTGCAATTACTTGCAGAGACTGACTGCGCTTATAAATCCTCAATTTCTCTCATCTTCATCACCATCACTGCCTCTCCCTAGGCACATCTACCTTCCTATCAGATCAGAAAGAATCGGCATGCTCCTAGTTCTTTCCCTTAACCATTGCCACCTCATGAGATCTATAAGGCAGGACTTTTCTGCGGCAGCCTTGGCCTGTGGAACACCCTTCCCCTTGATGAAGTCCAGCCTGTCTCCTTCGTTTTAGCCTTTTAAAAAGCACTTTTAAGACTTGGCTTCTTCCTCCAGTCACTAGAACAGGATTGTCAAACTCCCAGCGGTGGGCTATGAGCTGGAACGCTAAATTGCACTCGCTGCCGCGGCTCATAAGTTTTTGCAGGACCAGTGCGATTTTGCTGCTGCACCTGTGGAGGAAGCAAAATCGCACAGGTGTGCCCGTGTTTCAGCATGCGTGGAACTAAAAAAATCCTCGCTGAAACACGGGCGCACCTGCGGTTCCATGCGTGATTTTGCTATCTTCACAGGTACAGCAACAAAATTGGGCTGGTCCCGCAAGAACTTACGAGCTGCGGTGGCGAGCGCAATTTAGCGTTCCGGCGCATAGCCCGTCGCTGCAAACTCCCAGCCCATGGGCTTGTTTAGCAAAGGGAGAAAAGTCCATGACACCACTCTGACGTGAATTTCATACCTTTGCACTAGAATATGATGAAGTAGATCAGAGATTTCATAGGAATGTTAGAAGTTTAATTTCAATGTGAAGGAATTAGTATTTATGGCTTTAATAGATTTATGTCATGTTATTTTTGTCTTAAATGATTAGGAGCTACCCAGAATTTGACCTTAGATGGGAAGCTTGTAGAAATGTCTTAAATAAACAAATTCACATGCAGAGCAAAAATTTGAAGCTTTTTTTTTTCTTGTGCTACACTCTTTTCAGTCACACCTTCACATAATTACATAGCCGTTAAGGAGATATACACTGCAACTTTTGGTAAAGGCTCCACTTCCTGCCTTCCATTTTAAGAAAGTGACTAAAGGCAGCCATTGTGGTTTTAGTGTCAAGCCAGTCTTTCCTGTAACCCTCACTTGACATGTATCTGTGGGTAGTTATCTTGACTTCCTGTGCAATTACATTTTCTAAGTCCTAATAGTAGAGACTTTTGCAAAGGCTAACACCAGACTGGAATTGAGAAGAGGCCTTGCTCAGACTAAGCATATTTACTTTTGCCGAGTTCTTGAAATATTGTAGAAATGGCCTTGCACAAGCTGACGTCTTCCAGATATACTGGACTACAGTTCCCATAAATGCAATTGCAGAGTGAGAGCCCTAAAATATTTAGATTCTACAAAACTACAGAGGTCACATCAATTTTATTAAGCCTTTGAAGTTTTAGCCGCCAAGTAATTAAAAGGGAAGTGATCTTACTATTAACCAATATGTAGAAAAGGTTCTGTGGCTTGTAGATAGGACCCTCGGGCATTCTTGGTAGTGGCATTCCTTCTGAATTTTATTGAAATACAGCAGGGCCACTTACTAATACAGTGGTTCCCAAAGTGGTTGGTACGCCCCCTGGGGACAGTGGGATGACTTAGGGCAGTGATGGCGAACCTATGGCACGGGTGCCACAGATGGTACACGGAGCCTTATCTGCTGGCACGCGAGCGTTGCCCTAGCTCAGCTCAAACGTGCATATGTGCTGGCCAGTTGATTTTTGGCTCACAGAGGCTCTAGGAAGGCATTTTTGGCTTCCAGAGAGCCTCCGGGGGGTGGGGGAGGGCATTTTCGGGGTGGCGCAGCTGGTAGAGTGCTGTACTGCAGGCCACTGAAGCTGACTGTAGGTCAGCGGTTCAGATCTCATCACCGGCTCAAGGTTGACTCAGCCTTCCATCCTTCCGAGGTGGGTAAAATGAGGACCCGGATTGTGGGGGCAATAGCCTAGCTCTGTTAAAAAGTGCTATTGCTAACATGTTGTAAGCCGCCCTGAGTCTAAGGAGAAGGGCGGCATAAAAATGGAATAAATAAATAAATAAATGCACATATTATATCTTTGGTAACTATGTATAAAATATAGTACATATATTTATAGTACATATTTTAGGAATCCGTTCTGAACATGGCAACATATATGTAAATTATAAACAAGGTTCTACAAATATTAATAACTAGACAAAAGGATTTTGCTTAAAAAGTATGCCAATAAATTATAGAATGTATGAATCATATTTATGTATGATTCAAGAGTGTAGATACGAATTGAAATACTGAGCAGGCAATATGCTGGCTCTGTTAAAAAGTGCTATTGCTAACATGTTGTAAGCCACCCTGAGTCTAAGGAGAAGGGCAGCATAAAAATTGAATAAATAAATAAATAAAAATAAATTTTCACCCTTCCCCGGCTCCAGGGAAGCCTTTGGAGCCTGGGGAGGGTAAAACACAAGCCTATTGGGCCAACCAGAAGTTGGGAAACAGGCCATTTCCAGCCTCCAGAGGGATTCTGGGGAGCACCCTCCCAGGCATTGAATTGTGGGTGTGGGCACTCACGCATGTGCGATAGTGCATGCGCACGCTCTTTCAACACCCAAGGGGAAAAAGGTTCACCATCACTGACTAAGGAAGTGCTAAGGGGGGTGCTAAGAGGCAAGGGGAGCGGCAGGGGATGGGTGGGAAGAGGCCATGTGAAAGGCAGGAAAGTATGTTGGGGCGGTGGGGCAAGGAAGTAGCAGCCTATTCCTTTCCCTGCAGCCCTGCCATTCTTAGTGGCCTTCCACAGGAGCTTCCCAGCGGACCCCCACGCCCGCTTGCCTTCCAAGGTCAGCCTCCAGCCCGGCCCAGCAAGTGGGTGGGTGGGGAGCCCTTGGTGGAAATGCAGACACCGAGAGAGGTGGGGTTGAAAGGCAAGCAGATGTCCCGGGGCTGCTGCACATATATGTCCACCCTGTTTCTGCAAAGAAGAGCTCCCACCCATTGCCGGATGATCCAAAGAGGGGAGGGGGATGCTGCCTTCCATCCGTGCCAGCTTCGTGGGTTCCAAAGCAGCCCACTGGTTTTTCACCCAGCCACCTGCGGTTTTTTTGCAGATCGGCCCAGCTGACTGCTGGTGCCACTCTGGGAACTTGGCCTGTGGTGTCAGGTTGGAAGCCAATGGGCTGCTTCGGAGCCCTAAGTCCAGAAGAGTGGACGGGTGGAAGGCGGCCTTTTTACAGCATCCCCTTCACCTCTTTAAATCACCCTGTATGCCTCAGCTTACCTTCCTGGCAAGGCTCAGAGACCATCCACACGTTCATCCCCAGCTCTCCAGGTAGTGCCACTTTCTTCCCATCCCAGCCCAAAGACTGCGCTCTGGGATAGCACATGACAGGGGATGTGCTGCTGCCGGGCTGGACCTTGGTTGCCAACCCCATCGCCCCTCTCGCCTTCCCGGCTTTGGGACCTTTGTGGGCCAGAAAGCATCGGGGAATGCACCTACAGAGCTCCACCAGCCTCAGGATCTGGCGGGGGCCTTGGCTTAGCAGGGAGAAAGTGGCACTCCTGAAGAACTGCCGGATGAAAGTGCTGGGTGGTCTCCGAGCCTCGCCAAGAAAGTAAGCCAAGTGCCAAGCAGAGCACTTTCTTCTTTCTCCCACTGCCAAGAAGAGAGAAAGAGAAAGAATGAAAGAAGGTGGTCAAAGGCATGGATGTTTCTCATGTGCGTTCACACACTCAGGGACACCTTCACTTTCTCTCATCCAAATACACCTGAACACATGCAACTGTTTTATAAGCCATAAATTCTATGTCAAGTATCCCTTGTCTTGGGAGTTGGTGAGTAATTTGGAATTTTAGGAGCATCTAGCTGTTGTCACAAGTGATTTGCCTTGGGGGAGGTTGCTTTCTACTGGAGAAGAAAGAGGGAGGAAGGAAGGAAGACAAAGAAAATAGAAGGAAGACAGAAAGAAAGAAAGAAAAAGATAGATGGTAGGAAGGAAAAAAGAAGAAAGAAAGAAAGAAAGAAAGAAAGAAAGAAAGAAAGACTTATGACCATAATTGAGCCCAACATTTTGGATGCTAAGCAAGAGCATTGTTAAGTGAGTTTCACCACATTTTACAAGTTGTCCATGCCCACCCGGTCACCTGACCAAGCCATGCTCACCTGAAGGGGGTGGGAGGGGTCACTGAGGATGAGTCTGTAGCACCAAGGTGGACTGAAAATTTTGGGAGCCACTGTATTAATATTTTAGGATTTTATATTTGATTTTAAATATAAAACTAGGCTTTTCTTTTGAGTGTTTTATTTTTGTTTTTATTTGCCTGCTGCCTTAGTGCTCTTCTGAAAACCCCCCCACAAGTCTTAAAAATAAACGAACAGATCTGCCAAATTAACCATGCATCTGTTGTTATTATAATTCCATCATTCATTTTTCAGCAGATCTGTCTATTTATGATAACCACCAGAATGTATATGTATATTTTTTCTATTTCTGCACCTGAGAGACCTCATGTGGCCACCAAGGTCATTACAATTTTGTGAATCTACGGTAGCTTTGCTGCATAGTTAGGTATAAATTCCAGAGTATTTTATGTAAGTTACAAGAACTCTTAAAAACTATCCCGCTGTCATCTTTCTAAATTCTTAAAGAGCTCACATGAACAGACTGATTATACTAATCATTTTCAGAAGACTTGAATAACTTTTTTGGGAGCATCCTCTCCCAGTCTCCAAGTTAATAGCTGGGATTTTAAGGATTTTTTCTTGCCCTTTCCATCAATTTATCCTATTTATCCTGAATTTAATAACATTTATTTTTAAATCAAGGTGCATATGGTTTACTGTTATTCATAGAAAAATATCTTGTCCTTAAAGTATTCCCACCTGTTCTACATACGTTGCTGGAAAAACACAATATGAGTGGAATCCTTGATGCTTGCTGAGCTTCTTTGTTTGCTTGAAATGTTTCATTACTAGACTAGCAATTATCAGTGCTAGTAATAGTCAATGAAATGTCTACTAGTGAACAACCAAGCTCAGAGTGTGCTAAGAACTCCATAGTTCAACCCTGAGCTACTTATATTATCTTTTATTGGTACAATACACAAGACCTGCTCAAAAGGAATTGGAGTAGAAACATACAAGACTGACGGCAGAAAAAGACCTCATGGTCCATCTAGTCTGCCCTATTTTATCTTACAATGGATATATGTTTATCCCAGGCATGTTTAAATTCAGTTACTGTGGATTTACCAACCACGTCTGCTGGAAGTTTGTTCCAAGGATCTACTACTCTTTCAGAGTAGCTTCTGACATCTATTTAAAAAGATAAAATCCAAAACTGACTTCGAACAAGGAACTGTAAGGTGCAGATTTATAAGAAAAAAATATCTATTTTCACTTAAGCATTATGATACCTAGGGACAACTTGCAGTATTCAGGTGCTTTGAACTTTTTGTATAAAAGCCTTCATTAGCCTTAATACTAGGAGATAGGTATTTAAATTCTGGAATATACTGGGTTTCTGCATTATAATGCTATAATTGCATTAAAAAACAAGTATATTGTAATGTTCAGAATATTCTAATAGTCATAGCGTCTGATAAAAACTAAATTGAGAGAGGCAGCGCTTCAGAATGCAAGCACTTAATAGATAGTGATCAACATTTGTTGTTTTTATACCTGCTACTGACATTTATATAATTGATTGACCACTGTGGGAAAGTAAACTACGGTAGGTAAGTTTCTTGACTGAATACCTCAAAGCTTTTCATACTTTTATAAGAAATAAAGAATTGCCCACAGAGCGATGCATCACATTTTTTTCTCAGCTTACAGTAATAGTATGAATGTGAAACTTTAGATATAAATTATTTGAATTGTCAAGAGTGCGTGTGTAAATTTTGCATTTCTTCAGACAGATAGTGTAGCTGCAGCATTGTTTTGAAATGGCATCTGTAAGTGATGTATGTTATAAGCAGCGTGTCATCATTGAATTTCTCACTGCGGAGAAAGAAACTGTTGGGAACATTCACAAACATTTGTGTACAGTTTATGGAAAATCTGCAGTTGACAGAAGTACGGTTAGTCACTGTTGTGGTTAGCTCTGGCCCAGCTCCTGCCCCAAGGACTGTGGATGTGGGGGAGACATCCACATGCTGCAGGCCTGTTTTGCCCCCGGTGGAATCTGCTGATGAAGGCTCCTCTGACCAAGAAGACATGAGTAAGAGAGAGGGAGAGAGTCTGGCAGACAGCTCAGAAGGAGATCAATTATCTAGCTCCTCCTTGGATTCAAAACAAGAGTTAATGATACAGCCACGCATGCGGAGAGCGATGCATAGGCAACAACAACTGAGAGATTATTATCAAAGAAAATGAGGCCACCTGTGGTTGGGTGGGGCTGTGGTAATTAGTGAGGCTGCTATAAATAGCAGCCTGTGGGTTTGGCCATTGTGGAGGATTATCTGATCCTTGTGTTTCATGACTGCTTTACTGACTTTGACCTTTTGTGTGCTGATTTCCCCCCCCCCCGCTTTGAAACTAAATCAGAGCAAAGTGTGTTTCACTTTGTGAAAGAAGAAAGACTGTGAATTGCCTCACAGCTGCAAGCTAAGTATCACAGAACTGATAAGGGACTTGTACAAATTACCAGTTTGTTTGGAGACCAGTGCTCTTTGCTACACCAAAAGAGGGCTTAGTTTAAGTGAATTTTCATTATAAAGAACATTGTTTTGAATTTTCAAACGTGTGTGTGTCTGAAATTTGTACCTGTGAATTTTTGGGAAGAGTGTACCAGAGAGCCCGACAGAACAGTCATGGAAGACACTTTGAGGGTGACAAAGAGGTGATTCGCACAGTGCAGAAATGGCTTCATGACCAGAACAAGGAGTGGTATCGACAGGGCATTCACGCTCTTGTGTCTCACTGGAAGAAGGCCATAGAACAGGACAGAGATTACATGGAAAAATAGGGAGTGTAGAAGAAACATCATTCTTTCTTGTAAGTTTCATTGTGTTCAATAAATAATTGTTGAAGAAAAAAATGTGGTGCATTACTTTCTGGGTAACCCTTGTACTTCTATATAGCTACAGTATAAAGTTAAAGCAGAAACAGTGTTAAGAAATGTTTGGCTTAGTGTAATTATTTGTTTCAAGCAATATTATCTAATTCTTCCCAAAATTAAATATCCCAAGTAGTATCAGGCACTGGATCAACTAAATGTAGGCATTGAACACAGGTTCAAACAGCAAATTGGAAATGACATTATTAACATCCGAACTACACTTAGGATTCAATTGGAAACAGGAAGCCCAGAAAAAGAAAGCACAGTGGTGGTGCTTGCAAGATTTTGAGTTTTTCTGGCAATAATAGCATTTTCAAAAAAGCTGCCTCTGAAGAATGAGTAGCAAAAATGCTCTTACAATAGGCAGAACCTAATTTCCTTTCCCATGTCTCCCCTGCTAGAATAAACAGTAGCTAGTACATTGGGTGAATTATGAAGTAGACAATGGAATCTTTAATTAGGTGCTTTAAAATTCTAGACCTTTGAATGAATTCAAAATTAAGATGAGTACAATATATGTTACTGACAAATAGAAACAAGTCATGGCAGGTGACAAATTTATTAGAAAACCTAGAGCATCACTGGAAGGTTTGTATTGCAGAATACCTTTCAGCACAGAAATTATGAACATGGTAAAATCTCATTCAGCAAGTCTGCAGACTCTAAAGAATATATATTATCACCTCGAAGCATCTTTTTTACTTCTCACTTTTGGCTTGGCTCTCTTCAGAACAATATAAAAACGGGCAATTTTTATGCATTAAAAAGTTCAATTAGCTTAAAAAGATTTAAACAGGAAAGATAACAGGACAGATGGATACTCACCTGAAATTTTAAATAATTGCCCTGAAATGTTATTTATTGCTTTGATAAAATGGAGAATCAGTACTTGCTGCAGCCATTGTTGAACAATTGTTATAATTATATCTCTATACAGAATACTGTTCTTTTCTTTAAAAAAAACCCAGAAGTCAGTCACTTTGGGCTATACTACAGCAATGCAGGATTAATATAACATCTTTACAAAGTTTCAAGGGAGAATTACACATAGATGAAAAACGTCTGGAATATTCAGTATTCTGCATTACCATTCTGGATTGAATTTTAGTTGGGTGCCTCCAAATGAAATATTATAATTCAATTCACTACATTTTAAATGAAGTTTTTTTCCAGACCATATATCTAATACATGATAATTTAAGCTCCTATCAAATTTGAATAAAAAAGCATTGATTCAGGCAGCCGAAAAATTATATCATCCTATCATTTGATTTAAACAAATCATACCCAGTTTAGTAAGGATCAGCAGAAGAGATAGCAGTTTGAAAAGGGCAGATAGTTACAGCCAATTCATGTAGACTACGCTCTAAAATTGCTTAGTATCACCTGCAATGCAGGATCAGCAAGTGTTTAGTCATCATAATTACACTGAATGTCTGAAGCTTTGTCACAAACTTAGAAAATAGAAGTTTGGATAAAGAACCAGGGATTGGATTTATGAATCCAGCATAACAAAGATTTAAGTCATTTACAACCCTCTTCTAAACTCCAGTGCATTGTGACTAAAATATTTTTAAATATGAAGCTGTACAAGAAAGCATATAAACCTGTTTAGATTTACAGAAGCATTTCCAAATGGAAATTATGAGATATCATGTCATTGACAGGCAATCCTCTCCATCCACTCATCCTGTTTTGTCTCTAAGGGCAGAATTTGCTATAGAGATGAAATTGATGATAAAGGAAGACTGGACCAGCAACAAGGCTTTAAGGAAGTTTAAGCTTTTGACAAAATTGAAACGCATAAAATTGACTTAGAATAGCTTTCCTCAATTCTCTAATCTCCCTATTATTATTTTTATTATTATTTTTACCATTCCCATAATTCCCAGCCCGCATAACCAATTTTAAAATCTGGACAGCAAATAATTGGGAAATACCAAATAAAACATAAATCCTGACTGGACAGGTCATACTTTCTCACTTTATTATAAACTATGGTGATAGTGTTTTGATTATAATTAATATTATCAGTCATTGTACAATACGTACAAGAACATTCAATTATTGTAATTCAAGATTTCTCTCTCTTGTTTATTTTTTCTTATCTGGCCCAGTTATTTTGCCATAGTAATTTCTTTCACACTAAAAATGTCTGAATATATGTTATTTTAGTTCAAAATACATTATTATAAGGTAGCCTAAATGCAAAATTTATATCAATTGTTCAGGTTGTTTCTACAGTATTTCATTAGCAACGTGTTTTCCCTGCACCAGCTCCAGTGAAATGAAATTATAATGTATACTAGAAAAAAGGTGAGGATGAAATGCTTAAACAGCTTAGAAAAGGAAAAACATGTAACCTTGAAGCATTCCCCCACAATTTTAATTATCATAATTAAGTAATTTAAATTGATTTCAGACTTAAATAATAATAAATAGGCAAAAGAAAAGAAATAATGGTTTGGGGTGGAAATTTAAATCATATCATGAAAATTAATTTAAAAAACACAGGAACAATGTTCATACACATTAACCCAAACCTTCATAATCTTAAACACAACAGTGAACTGTGAAATTTGTGTTTACCAATTATTTAGTATTCTTAAGGGCTTTCACACCTTGGCCGTTTCAATTTTAGCACCAAAATTAACCTGGAAGAGGTACTGGTACAGTTCTGATGCTATAAATGAATTGTTTACATATAATACTTTTATATTATAATTATACACACATACTGTACATTCACACATCCACACAACAGGAGGAATATCCAAATGTATACATGGTGTGTCTTAGATGGTTTGTCAAGACTCAAAGCAATGGAAATAAAGCAGAAGGGAATATTTTACATAGGCAACTTTAATGCTGTAGTGCACTTATAAAAAAAGTCCAACTTCCCTCCCAGCTCAGCAGCTTTGTCTGAACTGTTTTGTTTTAATATCACGATCCAGAAGATGCAGAAGTTATTGCCCTAAGTATTCTATACATGACCATTGATGTCCTCAAAAACAAAACAAAAAAACACTTGAATTTGCTACTTAATTTACAAACTCAATTTCTCTTCTCATTACAGCTTTAATTCATTGGCAATTTTGGAAGCAATGTTTTTAAAAGCTATAGATGTTCCCGATATCCGTTTAAAGCGAACTCCGTTCAAGGACAGTCTGGGTAGCTTACACACCTCCATCTCCCACTGCACGAGGTTTTCTGCATGGCCATCCCCATGGACACAGAAGAGCAAGAAACGTTCCCTCTGTTCATAGTCACAATTATTGGCATCCAGGACCTTGCGAATTTCCCTCATCATATCATTAGGATCCATTGAACTGGTAGTTTTCATGCTCCAAGTAAATCGTAGTGAACGGGGTTTGGCTTCCTTGCTGTCATCCTTCTGATCAACAGCCACGTTACGACTGAAATGAAATCAAGTTTCAGTATTCACGGATGAACCTGGAAATTGCTGTTAGTAAAAGCTATTGTCTTTTGAGGCATGCATTATTAAAAACATTCTTCTAGCAGTATTAAAAAAAGCTTAGGTTAGTGTTCAGCAACACATGAATTAGACACAGCCCTATAAAGCTAAAGCTAGAAAAGGCCACAGTTACTTCCTCTCGAAAGCAGATGTTATGGGGATGCGGTGGGAGCTTCAAATGGAAGTGTGACTATAGTATTGCAGATTACTTTGCTGCAACTTCTCTGCTCCAAATCTTATTCCCTTATTGGTCATATTCCTAACCTCACAGAATATCAAACAAATAGGCTTGTCTATGCTAAATAGAACATTGGGAATTGGGGTTTTTAAAGAACAACTTACACTATTAAGACTCTTTAGGGAAAACCCAATAAATTGGTGCTGCACTATGAACCTATTAGAAAAGACTCCTTAAAAGTTTATAATTGCTAGATGATGACTTCAGAGTTTAATTTTTTTTTTTTTTAAGATTATAATTTTTCATATTTTATGTTAGTAATACAAGTTCATCATATTATTTTATAAATTACCACTCATAATTTGTATAGGTCAAAATTTGCCATTTATGTTTTGCTCCAGAAAAACAGCAAAATTAACATACATATTCCAATACTGTTATACTATATATACAGGTAGACTAGAATTAAAATTATAAACTGCGATCTGGTTCAATTACACCAGCAGCGGTTAAGATTTTTGTTTATTGGACTATAATCTTCTGGATAAAAATACATTTGGTTCTATATGACAAATGGCCTCATTCCTTTCCCAACCTAATTCCCATAGTCTTTCGTCATAAGCTAAGAGAAAATGGGGTCACAGGAATTTTTAGAAATGCATATTCTTCTGCTTCTTGATCCTGTGAAAAATTGCCACACCCTTCTGAAAAATATTAATCAACTAAATTCTAAAAAATAAAAATATCTAGTACTGTTACATTTTGTGCATGGAATCAGAATTGTACCAAATGTTTCAGAGATAACACTGTGACATTCAAGAAAACAACTACACTTCATTTAATTTCTCAGCATGTGGTATGTTCTAACAGGATCCTAGAAGGTGGTGGTGGTTAGGGTTTTTTAGGCCAATAAAATCTATGAATTTATGTAAAAAATATTAGCTCATCATTCAAAGCCCTTGCTTCAGACATTTCTGTGATTAAGTCCTAGTCACGTGAAACTGCTTCTATGGCAGGATGCTTTCCCATCGTAGCATCTGAACTGGCAATTTCAGCATGTAGCTCCTTTATCTGGCAATGAAAGCAGCTTACTTTTGGGACAATCTGAAGCTAAACAGAGAGCATTCTCTAGCAGTAAACTACTTGCTGGATCTCTCAGAGTTGATTTATTAGATTGCAGTTAAGATCATGGATTCTTTCTAAGGATGTGGAAGTAGGTCTACACCTGCATGAGAAATCGGAATCATGTGCTTTGAATGACTTAATCAGAGTTTCGCAAATAGGAGGCGTTTTGGGATTCAGATACTTAAGTCACCGTCACCAACACCACCAAACACCCTTACATATTTTGAAGGAGGGGAGAACGAGACACACTAATCTAAATTAAAATTTGAAGCAAAAAATGTTGTTTCCCTCACCTTGAGCCCTCATATCTCCCATTCCTCTCATATTCAGTCGGGAGCCTCAATGAAAACAATGCCGAAGCACAAAGAAAGCAGGAAAGAGAAGACAAATCTTACACTAGCACAAATAATGATGGCAGAACACTGCATACTGAAATCTCATTCAATTTAATTGCAATTCACTGCTTGGGTTTAAACACTGAAATAATCAGTACATTCAGGATATAAACCATGCACCTTTTCTGTTCAAATATATTGGGAAGGCTCAGTTACGGTATTTATTGTTTGAGATATTCTAGAGATATTAGAAACCAGTTGGTTGTGAAAGATTCAATTACTTGCAGAAGATGCTAGATAGGAAAGAAAACATTAAAGTAATACAAATTCATTTCAGTTTAAGATAAGCTAATAAAAACAACTTATATTTGTGTTTTATTCTTCCCAGGATTTTATCAGCATTTCTTTGATACATAAAGAAAATTTTATAGCCAATTTGATAAATTGCTGTTCACATTATCCATATTTTCAGAAATATGTATTATTACAGAAATTTTATTATTCTGTAATTTCACGAATTTAACATACTTCTCCCTTACCTATTAATATTAAATCCTAATAATTCACGATAGATACATCTTAATTCTTTCAGGAAGATATGAAAATAAAACTTGCATAAACTGGATGTGAAACAAGAATCGCAACTAACCTATATTTTCTAATTAATATATGGCTTTAAAAAGACATATATTTAAAGTAGCCTTAAAAAAATTTCTATGACAAAATTACCATCAATTGTTAGATAATAAGGAAGAAATAGCTCTGATAAGCTCAGAGTTATCAGCGGTCACCAACTGGTGCTTCATAGACCACTTGTGGTCTGTGAGAAAATTTTGGTGGTCTGCAGAAAAGATTATTTGCATTATTTATAGTGCACTAAATATTATTTAATTTTTAAAAAAATTCATGTTAGTGGTCCACATAATTTAAAATTATGAATTTAATAGCACTTATAGCATTTAGACTTATATACCGTTTCAAAGTTCTTTTACAGCCCTCTCTAAGCGGTTTACAGAATCAGCATATTTCCCCCAACATTCTGGGTCCTCATTTTACCCACCTCGGAAGGATGGAAGGCTGAGTCAACCTTGATCATTAAGGCTGAGTCAATGTTAATGGTCCCTGAAATCCGACTTCTGATCTGTATCATTTTTAGAAGTCTGAGGTACCGGACTGAAAGTATGCTGGCAAAGTCTTTATATAGATCTTATTTGAATCCCTAATTGTGGAACTGTCACATCTTTGTGTGGAATTTTAGTTTCAATGATATAGAAAATGTTACCACAAAAGTCAGTATAAAATATAGTAACAATAAAATATATATTTGATTGGCTCAACATATTCATGTGAAATTCTACTCTGTATTCTGTATAGGAAACAAGGCTCTAAGACAGTATCTAAATATATTCTAAAGAGGCTGGCTGGCTATTGTATGAAAATAAAGCTAATTGATATGAAACTCTGAATAATTTCACAAATCTGTGAAAATTAAACTTACTTCTTTTTGCAGTTCACTGCACTATGTATCTATAATGATTTATAACTATGTAATCTAGATCTCCATACAAATGTGAAGTCTGCTTCTGCAGAGCTATACCATTTGAAACTAGCATTCTATAGAACAGTGATGGTGAACCTATGGCACGGGTGCCACAGGTGCCACGCAGAGCCATATCTGCCGGCACGCAAGACGTTACCTTGCTCAGTTCCAATTTGCATGTACATTCCAGCCAGTTGATTTTCGGCCTGCCCGGAGGCTTTGGGAGGGGGCATTTTCAGTTTCTGGAGAGTCTCTGCGAAGATGGGAGAGGGCATTTTTGCCCTCCCCAGGCTCCAGAGAAGCCTCTGGAGCCTAGGGAGGGTGAAAAACGGGCCTACTGGCCCACCAGAAGTTGGGAAACGGGCTGTTTCAGGCCTCCCGAAAGCCTCGGGGAGCAGTCGGGGGAAACCATTTTCGCCATCCCCAGACTTTGAATTATGGGTGTGGGCACTCACGCCTGCACAATAACATATGAACTTTCGGCACCCAAGGGAAAAAAGGTTCGCCATCACTGTTATAGAACAATTAAAAGGCTAATTAATATTTTAATCTTAGAAATACTGGCCTATAACATAACAATAGTAATATAACTTCTTCAATTAATTTGTATTGTGTCTTAGAAAAGGAAAATATACTGGGAGATAGCAAAAGAGAAATAAGAAATATGATCTTTGTCTTTAATTTATTGTTTTTGTACTGTGTTATGCAAGAACATTTGTACTGGTAAATCCTGTTAGTTTGTTAAATAGTGATGTAAGATATATGTTAAATATAAATTAAGCAGTTAACTGACATGGTAAGAAAAACCTAATAGGAATTTATAATTGAAAAACTGGCATATGTTGGCCACAAAACCAGATGGCTTTCATGCTTTCAATTAAGCTGTAATTGACAACAATATGAGCAGAACATAGTAAAATTCAAGTTATAAATAATCAATACAGAATCAAAAGTGCTTTATAGACAGTCTTCTCTTGGTGATCTCAGTGTCTGAATGGTGTCTATGCTGTTCTCTTGTTCCTTAAAAAAAGATGTTTTAATATATGCTTATATTTTTATTACTTCATTTGGGGAGTGGGGTTGGGAAACAGTGCTAGAGAGTTTTAAATAAACAAAGCTAAAATATTCACTGGGTTTATACTCTAATAACAAAATAAAATGTATTAGTTTTAAGTCAAAACAAGCATGCCTCTATTTGCTACTACCAGTACAGCTGTATAAAACTACACTAAAAGATAGACAAGGCTGTTGTGATGCAGATATCACTGGGGAAATATATGGAAGTCAACATAAGTTAAAGCAAAATTAATTTTAATTGTATTTGAAATGGTTCTGCCACTGGGGAGAGGTCTTAAGCAATTTTACAGGAAGAAATAGCAGTTTTGTGTGCAGGAATATAACATTACATTTGTATATTTTTGTCTCAAAAGTTGAAATGAAATGTCTCAAAAAAGATTATAAACTTTCATTTTAAGATTATTCCAAAAATCCAGTGGCCTAATGAACCAAGGTGCTCTCATAGAAAAATAAAAGCAGGCAATTTCTACAGAAAACTTAAGTTTGACTTTGTACATAACTGCAAATATTGGGGAATACTGTTCTTACTGAAAACTTATGCATTTCATTCGTTGTGTGAAATGAGCAATATCTATGCCGCTTGGGATGCACGTTGACAACAACTTTAATTATGTAACCCTTACAATGTTATCTGGGCCTGCAAGAACAACAGCTGAATTCAATCTATAGGTGGTCCTCAACTGATAACCATAATTGGGATCAGAAAATTTGTGGTAAAGTGGTGTGGTTGTTAAGTGTGATTGCAGCCAATTTTACATTTTTTGCCATAGCCATGAAGTGAATCACTGTGATTTTGAGTGACATGCAACTTTGCCACTGGCTTCCTTGTAGATTTTGTTTTTTGGAGGGAGCTAGGAAGGGTCAAAAATGGCAATTGCTTGATTCAAGGACACTGCAGCTGCTGTACATATGAGGAGGTTGCCAGTTGCTTGGATTCTACCACATGGCGTCAGGGATGCTGTGATGGTTGTAAGTGCGAGGACCTGTCATAAGTAACTTTTTTCCAGCACTGCTGTAACTTTGAATAGTCACTAAAATATCTATATTTAGCTGAAAACCTTAAGGACTAACAATGAAGACCACTGCAACGGACAACTATATATGCAGTCGTAACTGTTGTATCTGTCAAACACTGAATGTGTATTTACCAATAGAATTATTTCTTCCTTCTTCCTACCCAGTAGTTCTGGGAGGCTATCCAGCAGCCAGAAGAGGGGAAATAAAGCTAAGGCAGCTCCTATTGCATAAGAAAACTCTGCTTATAATGCAGGTGCACTCTGCCTAGGTGCAGTCAGGGGTGGGCTACTGCCCAGATGGAGGAGAACGCAGTGGGGTAGCAAAAATGGAGCTCCACCCCAAAGCACCCAATTGCATTGAAAGATGTTGAAAGAAAATGCAGGGCGTCCTGCATAAGTCACGCCCACAGTGTGGTAGTAAAAATTTTGGTAGCCCTTCACTGGGTGCAGTCCATATGAAAGTGGAGAAGCTCTCATTGAGAAGAACATGAAGCAAAGTGCATTAAGAATTGCTGAAGAAAATGAAGGCAGTAACAAAAAAGACCAAGTACGTGCTAACTGATGACTAATTTTGCAAATGGCAAAGGCAGTGAACCAACCAGCTCTAATTACATATATATGCAGTAAGCCACATTCCATTTTTTTCTTAAACCAAGAGGTATGAAAAATCCTTCTCAAACTTGCAGAATATTCAGGCAAGCTCCAACAAGCTCTTCCTGGCTGCAAACTGGCAAGGGAGAAAAGTAGGAAGCAACAAGCTTCTTTATTTCTCCTTTTCTGATCAACATATTCATCAATATCAAACAAGCAGCAGAAATACCACCTTTCATTTTTACCAACTCTCTCTCTCTGAAAATCCTGAAGCTATTTAACACTGTAATTATCAATATTAATAGTTTATTTGCAAATCATAAATTGCTTCTGAATGTATTAATAGTGGAAATTTGCAAGGTACTGAAACTAAAAATGTGGATATTAAAGCAAGTTCTGAGTTACTTACCTGCTTCTTGTACATTACTCGTTTAAATCAGTATCACCAAACATCAATCTCCAATCACAAGCATGCTAAGTGTATTAGTATAAAGAATAAAATTATTTTTGGAACTATTGAAGTAAGTAAAGCGCACAAGGCATGCTTTGCATCTCATTATTCAAGAGTCCACAGGGATTATCATTAGTTAATGTGAAGTTTTTTATTTTATTTTCTTGGGTTCATGAAAAGTATTTAGTTCTCAGCAGAAGGTTTAGTGTTGTTTCATTTTTAAAAAGAAAAAAAAAATCAAGGCTAGAAAAGCCAAATTCGGTGTTAATCGCAAGAGCTGGTTCTTAAAATATAAATAAAATCCTACCTTTTGATAAACCTGAATGACATGTTTCTAAAAGAAATTAAAGCCAAAATAATAATTAACAAATGGGTTACTATGAAATAAACTGAAAATTCATTGTGTGAGACACAGAATAAGTCTACCTGAATAAAATATGGAAACATTTCAAATTCATTAATTAAATTAAAAAGAGTTATTGAAATAGATGGCCTTTCAGCATGAGGAATTCAGCATTTTTCTTCTCTGTGTGCTCCTAGTACTTATCAACAGTTGATATAGGACCTCTTCTGAAGAGCAGAGAATCCTTTCGTTTCACTTCTGCCTTCTAAATTTTATCATTAACCGAAAGCAGTTAAATTAGGACAGTATAGTAGTGTAATAGATTACTGTGTAGACAGTATGCACCTATTCTGAAAGACCACATAAAATGCTCATTCTGTCTACAATATTATCAGAACAGAAGATTTCACTAAGCATTCAAGAAGAAAAGGGTAATCAAAAACTGGATGGAAAAAAACTGACAAGTAGTTTCGCCAGGGTTTTTTTCTGAATTTCCTCTACATTCTCTGAGCTTCAGATAAATAATCAGTTGATTTAAATAGGGATTTAATCATTTCTGCCTGCTTCTCTCTATAAGCAAACATCATCATCTAAAGCAGTATATTTTAAAGCACTGGGGAATGTATTTTTCCAATTTATGTCCTCATTATATGACCTACATCTATTTTTTTCTATTTTTCCAAGGACAGAATCACATATATTTCAAATAAAATAAAACACCCATATTTTGTTTATGCTTTAAATGCCTAAACAACATTGTTGTAGGATTAAAATACATAGACAAAGGATGATGATTGGGGAAATATGTACACATCATTCCAAGCATAAAAATACTACATTTTGGAGTGAAAGTTAAATATTTGTCAGTTGTATACATAATTCTGACCACTTGCAGAAATAATGCCAGGGTAGCGCAGCAGGTAAGAGTGCTGTACTGCAGGTCACTGAAGCTGACTGTAGATCTGAAGGTCAGCGGTTCAAATCTCATCACCGGCTCAAGGTTGACTTAGCCTTCCATCCTTCCGAGGTGAATAAAATGAGGAACTGGATTGTGGGGGCAATAACCTAGCTCTGTTAAAAAGTGCTATTGCTAACATGTTGTAAGCCGCCCTGAGTCTAAGGAGAAGGGCGGCATAAAAATTGAATAAATAAATAAATGCACATATTATATCTTTGGTAACCATGTATAAAATATAGTACATATATGTATAGTACATATTTTAGGAATCTGTTCTGAACATGGCAACATGTATGTAAATTATAAACAAGGTTCTACAAATATGAATAACTAGACAAAAGGATTTTGCTTAAAAAGTATGCCAATAAATTATAGAATGTATGAATCATATTTATGTATGATTCAAGAGTGTAGATATGGATTGAAATACTGAGCAGGTAAGTACCATGTACATTTCAGGATGTTTACAGACATTCTTCAAAAAATTCAGATACAATAGGAACTCACCTTGTAAATATTTGAATATTTTGGGCTAGAGATGTATAATATTTGCCTACTCAGGGAAAAAACATTTAATTCCCAAACTGCTGAATTTTGCACATTCCAGTTTTGGACTAAAATGACTTTAAAAAAAATAAAACCTCTGGTATTCAGTGAAAGAAATTAACTAGATGGCCCAAAAATCTTCCCCAGAGCTCTTAATTTTTGTTAACAGAACTCCAAACATTCTCTTTTATCTATACTCAATGTCCAAGTTCCATTTACCAAATGAACAGCATTCTTCCCTTTTTCATCAGTCATAAGACTTGTATTGGATATCCAATGCATCAGTGCAAGTGAAGATTAATATTGGGCGTGTGATTTAAACCCTAATCAGGCATCATTAAAATGATCCAGCAATGCTGGAACAGTAAAACTGTCTTACAGAAAACAGCTGAGGAGCATTCAGATATTTTTCAGCGAAAAACCCCCACAAGAACCTCAGTTAATCAATATATGAAGTACCACAGACATCCAAATTTACATGGAAGTATTGAAGATACTTCTGTTTACCAAACATCTTCTACAATAGGGTGTCAAATTCCCATCATTACGATGGCATCATGGGACATATCGGGACATTTTTCTCCTTTGCTAAAATGGGCATGGACGTGGCCAGCGCATGACGCATCCAGTCCGTGGGCCGAGAATTTGACAACTCTGTTATACAACTAAGGAATTGACTTTACCCATTGGCTTAATTATTTGCAACTGGCATCTCTGAAACATGGGATTTTGGAAGTGCAGCTCCCAGTAATCAATAATTCCAAACAAAGATAAATGCCCACAGAAACAATCCTCTTTCTTACATTTCTTATAAAATCTGTAACTGTAAATTTAATTATTTGAAACTAGACAAAAACGTTAGCTGAAAAAAGATTCTGTTGGTAAGATTTTCTAAGTTACAACCTGGCACATCTGCAAGGGAAATACATCCCTTCAGCCAACACCAATATCACCACTTGTGTCCCTGTCCTGCCATCTCCCAATCTTCTCAGCACTTTCTCCTCCTACCTCTCTTTAGCGAACAGTATTCTCCTTATCTGGAACTACAGTGATCCCCCGAGTTTCGCGATCTCGATCTTTGCGAAACGCTATATCGCGATTTTTCCACCCGATGACGTCACTCCCTTCCTTTCTCATCTTTCTTTCTCTCTCTCTTTCTCTATCTTGCTTCTTCCTCTCTCACACTCTCTTCCTCCCTCTCTCATCTCTTTCTTTCCTTCTCTCTCTTTCTCTATCTCTCCCCCTCTTGCTCTCGAGCGGCAAGCGAGCAGCCGGGCGGGCGGGTGAACGGGCAAGCGGAGCGGCCGGGCGGGCGGGTGAACGGGCAAGCGAGCAGCCGGGCGGGCGAACGGGCAAGCGGAGCGGCCGGGCAGGTGGGTGAACGGGCAAGCGAGCAGCCGGGTGGGCGAACGGGCAAGCGGAGCGGCCGGGCGGGCGAACGGGCAAGCGAGCAGCCGGGCGAACGGGCAAGCGGAGCGGCCGGGCGGGTGAACGGGCAAGCGAGCAGCCGGGCGGGCGGGTGAACGGGCAAGCGGCAAGCGATCTTGGGGTTTCCCCTTTGCTTGGGCGGCGGGAAGACCCAGGGAAGGTTCCTTCGGCCGCCCAACAGCTGATCTGCTCCGCAGCGCAGCAGCAGCGAGGAGCCGAAGATGGGGTTTCCCCGTCTTCGGCTCCTCGCTGCTGCCGCGCTGCGGAGCAGATCAGCTGTTGGGCGGCCGAAGGAACCTTCCCTGGGTCTTCCCCGCCGCCCACACGCAAACTCCACCATCTGCGCATGTGCGGCCATGGAAAAAGGGGCGCGCATGCGCAGATGGTGTTTTTACTTCCGCACCACTACATCCCAAAAAATCGATTATCGCGAGGGGTCTTGGAACGGAACCCTCGCGATAATCGGGGGATCACTGTATATAGTTCCATCTTGATCAACTGCTGACTGTGTATGCTCCAAAGTATCAAAAAATGTTTCATTCAGTTCCATCAAAGCTAATCCTGAATCCAACTGATCCAGCCAGGCACATGGAACATTTTCTACACTCCTATTTATTAAAATACATCACATTACAGCAGATGTTCTACATCATGGTTCACACTGTTGAAAAGGATCATTTTAATTGGCTTCCACAACTACAGTTCTCTTTGCAGGATGAAAACCTATTGTGTTATCCATTTTAGGATAACATTTGTCTGAGAGAAAACACAGGCAGTTCCTGACAAAGTAATGCTCCTGAACCCATCTATAATTTCCATACTTTTTAGTCAACATTTAACTTTAAAAAATAGTCACAGAAAAAAAAATCACTGGCACATAAACTTGCCACATGAATATTAGTGTAACTGTTCAGTGCTGAAAATTCTTGTAGTCATTGTAACTTAGTTTGTGAATCTTTAAAAAATACATACCTTCTAGTCAGCTTTGAAGTCAATTTACTGAACAAATTAGTGGAGCCCCTACTTCGTGTCTGTGAAAGTGGTGTTGCCTCATGAGATAAACTTGGTGACGCAGGAGGTCCATTGTAGGTGGCAGTGCGCCTTTCTCTAAGCTGACCATGGAAAGTACTACGACTGGCAGTTCCTCTTGGGAATCGGATACGATCGGGTGTTGTCGCACTGCTGATACTGTGAGTTGAAGCAACGGGTGTTCTCTGATCAGGAATGGTACTAGAAGAAAGCCAAAAGGACTTTAAACATTTAAACTGTTTAACCTCAATCATTTACAAAGCTGTGTTTACAAACAGCATAATATACTACTATAGCATACAGACAAAGATTTGTAGATTATAATATAATAGACAATTATTTTTCTATATTGTTAAATACTGTACATTTTACAACATAAACATATTGCAAAATAGTAATAAAATGTGTATATAGAGGGAGAAAGTATAGATTAAAAACAGGTTAAAAAGAATGTAAAGAAAAGTATTAAATGATTTTCAAAAGTATTTTTGAAGAAGAAAAATACATTAAAGACATTTTAATTTAAAATGTTAATTCTAATATTTCCCAAAAGCTGGCTATAATAGAAAGCTTAAATGATTTTTGTCAATACTAAAGGAGTAAGAGATACTTAAAATACTGATCAAGAAAAGATTATTCCATAAGGCAATTGTAAAATTGTGTGTGGTTGTTAGACAATGGATGCCAATTAGTTTGATATTAAATTTATTTATTTATTTATTAGATTTGTATGCCGCCCCTCTGCGTAGATGTTTAATGTTTAATATATTGATCTCTGTTATTCCTTACTTGAGGATAAAACTGTTTTTACATGCAGAGAAAGGTTAACATTGACAAAGATTTGTGATGTCACAGTCAAACATAGGGATATGTATTGGGGCAAGCTGTACAAGTGAGCATCCCAGTCAGCTTGTGAGAGAGATGGATTCAGTCACAGCCAGAAAGAATACAGTTAAGTAGTGATAAACATGCAAGCTATTGAGTTGCAAAAAGCAAGTGAGGAAACAAAACAAACACCCCGCCCCCAGCACACATATATAACAGACAGAAGATAGTGGAGAAAATAATACCTAAGATTCCTAACTATATTTTCCTTACAAAAAACTTCAAAGATTTTCTATACATTTTCAGATTTTAACTAAATGTCCTACAGTAATCCTTGCTTCTCTAGTCCATTATTTGATAATTTTTATTATTTAGATTTCATATTTTTGCCCATACAGTGGTACCTCTACATAAGAACGCCTCTACTTACGAATCTGTCTAGATGAGAATCGGGTGTTCAAGATTTTTTTGCCTCTTCTCAAGAACCATTTTTCACTTACAAACCCGAGCCTCCGAAACTGTAACCAGAAAAGGCAGGGAGACGCCTCCGTGGGGCCTCTCTAGGAATCTCCTGGGAGGAAACAGGGATGGAAAAGGCAGGGAGAAGCCTCTGTGGGGCCTCTCTAGGAATCTCCTGGGAGGAAACAGGGCCAGAAAAGGTGGAGAGAAGCCTCCGTGAGGCCTCTCTAGGCATCTCCTGGGAGGAAACAGGGCTGGAAAAGGCAGGGGAAGCCTCTGTGGGGGCTCTCTAGGAATCTCTAGGGAGGAAACAGGGCCTCCACCCTCCCTGTGGTTTCCCCAAACACACACATTATTTGCTTTTACATTGATTCCTATGGGAAAAATTGCTTCTTCTTACAAACTTTTCTACTTAAGAACCTGGTCATAGAACGAATTAAGTTCATAAGTAGAGGTACCACTGTATTAGATAGCAGTACATAGCTAAAAGGCAGCAGATTTTTCTGGCATTACCAGCAGGAAAAAAAAGTTTTGTAAAAAAGTTTTCTTTAAATACTAAGCAGGCTTACTATTAATGTGCAGCAAACTAACCCAATTAATTACCTTTTCTATAACCAAGAAATGTTAGAAAGAAGGTATGTATTATGCCCGTTCAAAAACACGTGTTTATTTATTATTTTTGCTTTAAAAAAACAAAACACACATTCCCAAAAGGTGTGCAAAGAGATTCAATGTCTTTGTTTTAGAGATTCAATTTCTCCAAAGAGTGATTGCAACATCAAAGGAAGAGATATTATATCAAATGAAAGGATCTTATTCATTCATTCATTCATTCATTCATTCATTCATTCATTCATTCATTCATTCATTCATTCATTCGCCTTTTATGCCGCCCTTCTCCTTAGACTCAAGGCAGCTTACAACATGTTAGCAATACCACTTCTTAACAGAGCCAGCATATTGCCCCCACAATCTGGGTCCTCATTTTACCCACCTCGGAAGGATGGAAGGCTGAGTCAACCTTGAGCCGATGATGAGATTTGAACCACTGACCCAGAGATCTACAGTCAGCTTCAATGGCCTGCAGTACAGCACTCTACCTGCTGCGCTATCCCGGCTCTTCCCCTGCCCCCTGCTTTCTTCTTCCTGCCTTCTACCCTAAATATGTTCTATGAGCTGTTTAGTCATCATTCTAGATCAGAGGTCTTAAAACCTTTAACACTTGACAGCTATGCTGGCTGGAGAATTCTGGGAGTTGAAGTCCATAAGTCTTAAAGTTGCCAAGTTTGAAGACCTCTGGTCTAGACAATATGCTGAGAGAAAAAGGGGGGGGGGGATACTTGCCACCTGTTTTTATACTTTAGAATTTATGAGCCAATATGAATATCAAAATGTTTAGTTATGTTCTAAACTTAGATAGAGATAAAAAAACATCATGTTGTATTATATATTGATACATAATAGAACATGAACTCACGTAGAAATCAATTATTCAAATGTTTTGAAAGTTCAGAAGAAACTGAAAACAAATATATGGTGGGGTAAATATGCATGTTAGTCTTCAGAGGCAGATATTTTTGTAAATATTTATATTTTACCCTACAATAATAAATTCTTTTTAACATACATGTAGTAATAAGATATTTTATTTTCAATAACGACAAATCAGGAAACACTAAAGTATATAATTACAAAATTAAATAATTCAGCTATTAATTTAATGGAAAACTGCAATCCAAGCATGAAACGTTATAAAGTTCTCAACAATATTCTGTTCTTCCCCTGGAATCTCTCAATCTGGCAAATTTCAGGAGAAAAACAGACCATTCTGGGAAACATAGGAACATTCTACATATGCCTAGGATATAATTTTGCACATCTCTGTATTGTTTGCTTTTTTCATCCTTTTCACTAAAAAGTACCCTTTTACCGATATGCTTTCAATAGTCTTGAAATAGTAACCATAGCCTCCTTTTAGAAACTCTTACCTGCTTTCCTTGCCGTTTTGAATTACTGAGTGTCGGTCTGCAGCATTTCGTTCACTACAAACGTAAGTGTTTCGCCGTGTCATGGCTCCAGGTGTAGTGTTGCTCTAGATAAAAGAAAAATCACATTTGTATTGATTACCTAAGGAAGGGATCATTGCAGAATCTAAGTATAATGTGTAACTTTGATTAAAATACAAATCTAAGGTCTACTTGTAACAACTGCAAAGGAAGTCTAGTTAAATAATAATAATTTATAGTAATAATAATGTAGAGTAATAACCAAAAGCCAACATGGGTTTGTCAAAAACAGATCATGACAGATTAATCTTATAGCATTCTTTGACAAAGTGACAAAATTAGTGGACCAGAGGAATGCTGTCGATGTGGTTTACTTGAACTTCAGTAAGGCTTTTGACAGAGTAGAACATAACCTACTACTAAATAAAGTAGAAAAATGTGGGATGGGCAGCAAAGCCACCAGATGGATGAAAAACTGGCTAACCAACCAGGGAAGTATGTTGCGTCTTGAAAAAGCACCTTTGGGACAACCATGACCTGGGTGACTGAGAATATCTATAGAAAATTATTGTAACATTTATTGGAAAATAAAATCTTTAAGCATGACCTTTCAAGAATTCTTGACTAATTTTGCTGACAACTTTTTATTTATTTATTATCAGAGTTGGAAGGGACCTTGCAGATCATCTAGTCCAATCCCCTGGTGGTGCAGGAAACCCTACATCACACTAGTCCAACAGCAGCCCAGTCTTTTCTTGAAGGTCACTAGTGTTGGAGCGTTCACCACCTCTGCAAGCAAGCCATTCCACTGGCTGATCGCTCTCACAATCAGAAAGTTCCTCCTTATTTCCAGGTTGAATCTCTCCTTGGGCAATTTCCAATCGTTGTCCCCTGTCTGGCTCTCTGGTGCTTTGGAAAATGATGTGTTCCCCTCCTCCCTGTGTCAGCCTCTGAAGTATTTGTAGACTGCTGTCATATCCCTCCTGGACCTCCTCTTTGCTAGACGATCCATGCCCAATTCCTGCAACCTTTCCTTGTATGTTTTAGTTTCTAGTCCCTTAATCATTCTGGTTGCTCTCTTCTGCACTTTTTCTAGAGTATCAATGTCTCTTTTGTAGTGTGGTGACCAAAACTGAATGTAGTACTCTAGGTGTGGTCTAACTAGGGCATTATAGCATTAACTATATATAGTATTAGCACCTCCCTTATCTTGGAGTGTATTCCTCTGTTTATGCAGCTTAAGATTGTGTTGGCTGTTTTAGCCACCGCTGCACATTGTTGGCTCATGTTTAGTTTGTTGTCCACTAAGTCTCCAAGATCTCTGTCACATTCATTGCTGTTGAGAGTGTTTTCGCCTAGTTTGTATGTGTATTTTGAGTTTTTCTTACCTAGGTTAGGATCCCACTTTTTTCTGCACTGAACTTCATTTTGTTTGTTTGGGCCCATTGCACTAGTTTGTCTAGATCTCTCGGTATCCTGAGCCTATCCTCTGGGGTGTTGGCCACTCCTGTCAGCTTGGTGTCATCTGGAAATTTGATTAGTTCCCCTTCTACTCCCTCATCTAACTCATTAATGAATATGTTGAAAAGTACTGGGCCTAGAACTGATCCTTGTGGTACCCTGTTACTGACTCCTTTCCATGTGAACATGGACCCATTTAGGACTACTCGCTGTGTGCGGTTGGTCAGCCAGTTGTCAATCCACCTGGTAGTGTTGCTGTCTATCCAACTTTTCTCTAGTTTGCAGAGTAATAGATTGTGGTCAATCTTTGCTGAAATCCAGGTATACTAAATCCACTGCGTAGCTCTGGTCAATTGATTTGGTCACAGTATTGAAGAATGAGATGAGGTTGGTTTGGCATGATTTGTTCCTGACAAACCCGTGTTGGCTATTGGCTATTATGTTATTTGTCTCTAGGTGGTGGCAGATCTGTTTCTTGATCATTTTTTCTAGTATTTTCCCGGGTATTGAAGTAAGGCTGGTCAGTCTGTAGTTTCCTGAGTCAATTGTTTTGCCTTTTTTAAAAGATGGGGACCACGTCGGCTCGTTTCCAATCATCTGGTAGTTCTCCTGTGAGCCATGATGTTTGGAAGATGTGATAAAAGTGGTTCAGCGATGACCTCCACTAGTTACTTTAGAACTCTGGGGTGTAGTCCATCTGGTACTGGAGATTTGTACATGTTGAATTCTGACAGATGGTCTATCACTGTCTTTTTGCTGATGTGGATTTTAATTCCAATTCTATATCCTGCAGCTGTGTTATTGGTTTGTTGGTTTGCAACTTCTTTTTGATTGAGCATACAATCCTTACAATTTAAATTGACTGGTTCCTATTTGTACCTAGACTATCATTAAATGTTGTGCCTTATGATTCTTGACAAATGTATCATTTCTTTTACGTACACTGAGAGCATATGCACCAAGACAAATTACTTGTGTGTCCAATCACACTTGGCCTATTCTATTCCATTCCATTCTATTCCAAACCAGGTCTCAGTATTACTTTAAATGAGTGTAAGTTTATGGAACTAAATATTCTGTAACTCAGACTTCACTATAATAGCTCAGACATCCAGATGTGCATTTTTTCATTTCTATTTCATTCACCTCTTTCACCTGTTAAATGTGAAAGCTTACCTGACTCTAAAGCAACAAATTTAATTACTAGACACATTTTTTACTTTCCACAATCAAAGTTTCAATGAACCATCTCCAATGGTATTTTTGGAAAACTATATCATGTATCAGAAATGAGTCAATGTCCATTTCCCTTATAGAACACATTAATAGACTGTCCAAAAATAATTAAAACATTGTAACAGTATCATAACAATGACTTGTTCTAAGCTCTAAGCTGACACAGGAGGAAAAAAGCCTAATCAACAGACTCTCACAATCATACACACACTCTGGTGATATTGTTCAGAAATTGATCCAGCACAGAATAGGCCTGAGATACCATGGTTCTTACTGATAAAAAAATTAATGCATTTTGCCCCTAATACATAAGGTTGATTGAAGAGTAAAATAGTCATATAATTTAAAGAAAATCCACAACTTACATTGGGTGTAACAGAACTTCTTTTACGCTCGGGTATATCAGCTTTATTTGGATTGCTTGCATTCCCAAGCATAGGGCTAGCAGGAGCAGTTCCTTTTCCTCCAGCTGCACTGCTGCTGGACTTCCTTGATGGAATCCCTTCTTCTTTGAGGTCATTGTCCGTAGTACTTGTTTGGCTCCTTTTAGGATATGCTACTACTGGAGGAATAGATGGACCAGCTGAAAAAAGCAACAGCACAGAATTGTAGTATATCATGATTGTATCCGTGAAAAGGTAATACCTAAGAAATAAGTACCTATATTCTAAGAAATATTCAGTGAGGACATGACCTCTACTTTTCTTAATTTGCCTACCCACTAGGGAAGTGATGGCTAACCTTTTTCTTGTTGTGTGCTGGAAGCGCATGGGTACACACGCACATGTGCCGACACCCATAATGCAATGTGCTCCCTGTGCATGTGCACATGCCCTCACGGCCCCTGTGCATGTGCACACACCCTCCATGTTCCCCAGATACCCCTCACATGAATGTGCGACTGCACGCCTCCCTGCAGCCTTCTGCAACCAAAAATGGGCCATGGAGGGGGGGCGCCACACCCCTCTACCTGCCATTTTGGGCCTAGAAGGCCTCCCTACTGTTATAGGTATTATGTCTGCCTTGCATGCAGTTGTATTGCTCTTTGGCATTGTTTTGTGATGCATTTTTTGCAGAATGCAGCTGCGAGAGCAATCATGGGCTTCCCAAAGTATGCACATGTTACACCAACACTCCGCAGTCTGCATTGGCTGCCGATCAGTTTCCGGTCACAATTCAAAGTGTTGGTTATGACCAATAAAGCCCTTCATGGCATCGGACCAGAATATCTCCGGGACCGTCTTCTGCCGCACGAATCCCAGCGACCTGTTAGGTCCCACAGAGTTGGCCTTCTCCGGGTCCCGTCGACTAAACAATGTCGTTAGGCGGGACCCAGGAGAAGAGCCTTCTCTGTGGCGGCCCTGACCCTCTGAACCAGCTCCCCCCGGAGATCAGAACTGCCCCCACCCTCCTTGCCTTTTGTAAAGTTCTTAAGGCCCATCTCTGCCGTCAGGCATGGGGGAACTGAGATATCTCCCATGGGCTTATACAGTTTATACATGGTATGTTTGTGTGTATGCTTGCTTTTAATAATGGGGGTTTTAGTGTTTTTTAAATTATTAGATTTGCTCTTACATTGTCTCTGTTATTGTTGTGAGCCGCCCCGAGTCTATGGAGAGGGGCGGCATACAAATCTAATAAATAATAATAAAAAATAATAAATAATAATAATTTCCTGCCTCTATACGATTTACTTCTATTTGCTCCTATCAGGCATTTCCTGTTCCTGTTGTATATATGTATTTATATTCAGATGGCTTGTATAGTGTTTTGAGTAAAACTACTTGAAATACCTGCAGCCTCCTGGGACCAAAAACATTCCCCAGAGCTCCTCACACATGCACCCGTGCCCCCTATCCCCGTGCATACATCTCCCGTGCATGTACCCATCTCCATCCCAAAAATCAGCTGGTCAGTGGGAAGCGCACTCACACGCGCATAAGTGATACAACTGAGGTGGGTGATAACTTGCGTGCCCGCAGAAAGGGCTCTGCATGCCTTAAGTTGGCTATCACAGCCCTAGGGCAATTTTTTTTTCTTTTCTACTAGTAGGTGCAGCATTTCTATCTAAAACCAAAGTGTAAAAAATTAAAGACATCTTCTAATTCTGTACAATTGAAGATAGTGCCAATTAAGAACAAGCTTGAATGTGGATCAATGGAAGGTTACATCCTGCTTTGGAACAGGTATTATGTCCTCCCCCATCTTAAGATGATATGATTTGACTCCTCTGTTTTAGACAACTCTCAGCCATTCTCCAACATTTCCTGTTTAGTAAGGTTGTTGCATGAAAACAAAAACACAAATACACCATCAGACAACAGAACTAGAAGGAAATGTTTTTTGCGGGAAGAAATCTTGGGGGAAAATATGCTCATTAAACCTTTCCACTAGGTAAGAATGCTATTTGATATTTTTTGCTATTGATAAGCTTTAAATAAATTATATAGTATAAACATAAGAGTTTTAAAATTGTGCTGTGGCTAATGGAAATAGCAAGAGATAAGTCAATAGACCATATCTAATAAACTCCTATTCTATAATGAAAAGGTATTCGGGTATTAATATACAGCAATGTGTCAAAATATGTATTTCATAAGGAATAGAAATTAATCAAACATCCCTTTATTAGTTTTGACAACACATTTGGATCAACATTTATAGTCCATTTCCTTGAATAACAGCTAAACCTGCAACCAGAAAAGCTGTACTACATAGTTGGCTTCCACCATTAAATTCAGAATTTTCTGATTAAGCCATATGCTAAACTCTTCGTTGTCGGCACAGTCTTTTCTTCTTCTCTGGAGGCAGAGACTCAACTTTTACACCCATGTGTTGATATTCTACAGCAGAAGAGTTCTGAGACAATGAAAAGTCACTCACCATGGTCGCTGTACCTTCGCTGCTTCTGGCTAGAAGATATACTCCTTTGAACTTTGTGATGTGGAGACTGTCCAGTGCTATTGTTGAGATCACTACTTGGCCTGACTTTAGCAAGAGAAAGGTTGCTGCTAGAGCTTGAGTCACTAGCATCCAACTAAATATAAATAGATAGGACAAAAGTTAGGTCATTATCAATGTGGATCAGCATTCAATAAGAATATAAAGAAAACTCCAGCCCAGATGGAGAACTAAGTCTAATTTGTGGCTGACTTTACACACGATGCTAAATTATAATATGGGGAGAAAGGGGGCTTGGATTAATGTGATGTATAAAGCCAGTCATTATACCTTATTTCACCAAACTTACAGGTGAAACTTGAAAAATTTAAATATCATGCAAACTTCATTTATTTCAGTAATGCAACTTAAAAGGTGAAATTTAATATGTGAAATTGAAATCAGCATCCCCATAAAGCTCGTCTATGAAGTGCTCCAAAATCTCCTGGTAGACAGCTGTGTTGACCAGTGTTCCCTCTGATTTTTTGGGGGGGTGGGCGGAAAAGTATATGTCTGAGCGGCAGTCCCTTCGGGACTGGGCGGCACAAAAATAATAAATAAATAAATAAACAAACAAACAACCCACCCTGTTTTGCCTCAGAGAATTTCAAAATAAAATACTGTACTGTGTGTCTATAACAGTGAGCTCATAATAGGGCAACTCAAAATGCCACTTAAATAGTTGAGCTACTTTCAAACTAGATTTTGATTTTCTTTCTCTCTTCCTTACTCCCATTCTTTTTCTTTCTCTTTTCCTTCCTCTCTTTTTTCTACCTGTTTCTCTCTCTTCCTCTCTCTCTCCTTCCCTCTCACTCTTTCCCTCTCGGCTTCTGGGCAGGTTTGGAAAACTCTGAGTTGATGATGATTTTTAAGTGAGCGATTGCACACTGCTCAGCTTAGAGGGAACTATGGTGTTGACCCTGGACTTACAGAAGCACAGTGGGCGAACACAAGCAGATCACATGGCTCCCCAAATCAGCACAGACTGTGGAAACTTCACACTGGACTTCAAGCATCTTGCAATGTGTGCCTCTCCCTTCTTCCTCCATACTCTGGGTCCTTGGTTTCCAAATAAGATGCAAAAGTTTCCACAGTCTATGCTGTGTTAAAATAATTCAAGATGGGGTAGAAAATGTTTGTATTGTAAGAATTTTCTCAACCTTAATACTCCTGAAAAAACAATCAGACTAAAATTACTATTAGTGATTCTATTCCTAGCAACTGGTTGGGTGTGGTTGGGAAGATCAAAAATGGGGATATGAGTGTTTTGCCTGCAACAGTTTCCTGCTCCACTTCCTATCTTAAACCTGAAAAAGCTGCTGCAAACAGGCCATTTTGGATTCTGATTACACAACTGCAGTGTGGTGGGAGACTGCATGCAGTCTTCAGACATTCTACCACAATCCATCCAGCTGAAATTAATTCAAACTGACAAAACCCAGAATTATCAGTTTTTTTCCAAAGCCATCCTGCATTTTAAGATCAGAATCATAGAATTATTTGTGAAATCAGGTAGTCCGAATCCTCCTTGTTTTTTATTGTCTTGTAAATACTGTAATTTAATTCTATGTTTTTTCCTGCCCAAATAAATTTCGTTATGATTCTATTTAGTTTTTGAAAGAATTCTTTCTTTCTTCAGAGTGATTGTAATAGTTCAGAACAGATATAATATTTTAGGTAGGATGGACATTTTGATTGTTGAAATTCTTCCAGTGAGGAAAATCGGTAAATCATTGAATAAATCTATCCAGTGTTCTCACTTCTGGCACAAATGACCAGGCTCAAAATATTCTACTTTGGATACATTATACAAATGGTGAATATTTGTAAGCTGGGTATAGGATGAAGATGAAGATTCATTCTCCGAGTGTGTGGGTTGGTTTCCGAAGATTTTGTTACCAGTCTAGGTAATAACCCCTAAACTCTGCGGAAGATATTACTAGACTAGTTAACAAAACATTCAGAAACCAACCCACAAGTTCAGAGAACAAACCTTCACCTGCATTATACAAATATCTAGATCTCTGAAGAAGACTCTAATATTAGAAAAGGTAAAAGGGGGAAAAGAAGAACAGGATGATCACGAGCAAGCTGGATAGATTCAGTTCCAAAGTAATCAGTTTATTACTGAAAGATGTGGAAAACCAGATTAGATGCAGTTCCTCAAGGAGAAAATCTATTTATGTGGTTGCTAAAAGTCCACAATGATCTGATGGTGGATAATCAATAATTTAATTCAACATTTCTAGTTGCTGTGGTTATTTTCTCTTTCCCTAATTCCAATTAGGAACAGGGGTGGTGGTGTGGGGAAGACAGATTTCCTTTTAAAATATTGGCTGTTATTAAAAGAAATGCAGTAATACCTCGTCTTACGAACCTAATTGGTTCCCGGGGGAGGTTCGTAAAACGAAAGGTTCGTAAGACGAAACATTGTTTCCCATAGGAAACAATGTAAAATCAATTAATCCGTGCAATGAAAAAAAACCCCTGCAAAAAAACGCCGCCGTCCGGCTGTCACCTTTTGAAATAGCTGGGGGGGTTCTCGGTGTCCTCCTGAACCCAAACGCCAAACCCGAACTTCCGGGTTCGGCGTTCGGGAGGCCGCCGAGAAGCCCCCCGGCTGTTTTAAAAGGTAACAGCTGGGCGGCGGGGCTTCTCAGCAGCCTCCCGAACCCGAACCTTTGCCGAACTTCCGGGTTCGGCGTTCGGGAGGCCGCCGAGAAGCTCCGCTGCCTGGCTGTTGTCTTTTGAAACAGCCGGGGGGCTTCTTGGCGGCCTCCCGAACGCTGAACCCGGAAGTTCGGGTTTGGCGTTTGGGTTCAGGAGGACACTGAGAAGCCCCCCGGCTGTTTCAAAAAGCGACAGCCGGGCGGCGGGGCTTCTTGGCGGAGGTGGCTTCGTAAGAAGGAAAAAGTTCGTAAGAAGAGGCAAAAAATTTCTGAACCCCAGGTTCGTATCTCGGGTTGTTCGTAAGATGAGGGGTTCGTATCATGAGGTACCACTGTATACAATTCCTTAGTGCTTCTGCTATCATTGCATGTTTGGTATCAGTTGGCAATTGCCAATGAATATTCAGAGTTCACTTCAACATCACTAAGATGAATGGCCACCTAATATCTTACATCTGCATCTCCCCTGACTACAGCGACTCAATGTAAGAGCAGGATATCAGTCAATAACTCTGGTAATTTCTTTCTAGAACTATAATAATAATAATAATAATAATAATAATAATAATAATAATAATAATAATAATAATAATAATTTATTAGACTTGTATGCTGCCCCTCTCCGGAGACTTGGGGCGGCTCACAACAACAATAAAACAATATAAGTACAAATCTAATAATTAAAACTATGGCTAAAATTCATTAACTTAAAAAAACAAGCAATAGTACACAATCAACAATCAATATTGCAATCATAATCACACATAACTTTTAATGGTCAGAAGGGGGGGCATGTGCTAGTTGCCCCATTGTCCCATTATCTTTACTTTATTAATACTGAAAATGCTTGCTGTGTGTGTGTGTGATTTCCTTTCTCTTCCATCTTAAAAAAGGAAACAAATACATGTAAAATAACAGAAACATAGAGAGAAAATATAAAATCTTGCTTAAATTGAAGAATAATCCCTGTTCAAAAAGGGATTATTTTTTAATTTCTAACCTTATGCCTCAACCATAACAGCAAACTGTGTCTCCTAAATGTACTACTTCAAGTGTATTAAGGTGCTTGTTAACCCAAACTATTATTTATTTTTATATTCAATGTTACATAAGCCAATTGAGATATATTATATCCTAGTTTATTATGATGAGAACAAGCTGCTTCAGGTTTTAAATTCATGTCTCTATTTAAAAAGAAATGCTGCATAACTGATATGGGAATTAACTTGGGATGCTAAATACTGAACACACACATAGACCACACACATAATATTAATTTTAATGAAATATTAATAAAACAATATGCTTTGTGATTATATTCAGTGTATAATGTTAGTTTGCAAAATTTGCTTACCTCTGATGATTTCCTCCCCAGTAGTAAGTATGTAGCAGTAATTTCATCGTATTTCATTTTACTCAGAGATTCCTGAATTTCTTCTTGAGAATATCCCATTCCAACCATAATATCTAAAATTGGAAATGTTCAAGTTTGATTGGCGTATTATATTAATTATAGGTGTATAATAGAACATTCAATTCAATTTATAGACATATTATGGCATATATATTTGTCCTGTATAAATTTGCACATTAAACAAAGCAGTACCCCATATTACAATGTACACTATTTATTTTATTCATTATTGATGCTTCCTTTTTCAATTCATAGGTTACCTATTCTCTTCTGGTCTGCAATGTCTAATTCTGGTTCCACAAAAGGTTTAAGTTCATCATCCTCGTGTCCTGCATTGATCCATCTATCTTTCATTATTTGCTGCAAATAAAAAGTTTTTATATTTTTTATATTATTCCAACAACAACAAACATCTTAATACTTTAGATAACTGAAGGCAAGTAATTTTGCCTTATTTGACAAATTAAGAACTGGCACTTGCCTATCCTTCCAATACTAATACTGTCTTCTTCTTATATGCAACAAAATGAATAGTATATATTTTGAACATGTGGCCTTATTATTTTCCCCAAATCTTACTTTCTTATTTTGCATACGATGCACCAGATGTAAATTTTAAATTCTAGCATTGGAAAGCTAGATGATATCTAAAGAAAGTCCTTATCACGAACTAGTTCAGGCTATATTGAAATTATCATGATTCTGTGAACTAGCCTTTCTATTACAATCCATAACATCCCCCCACCAATGAATATAATTACTGAATATAATCACCTTCGGACACTTATTGAGGAAGGAAGGACATTATGGGATGTTTTTGGTATATAGGTTTACACTGATCCAAAGAGAGAAAGAAGCGGCCCCCTCAAAGGAGATAGGGGAAAGTATGGTTATCTAAGCAATTTTCGACTTCTTCCTAGGAATAAGATGGGATAGATGCTCTCTGCTAAATTAGACAAGTCTTAGTGACTATAATGTCTGTGTTTGCAATACAAAAGAAAGGAGATGCATGCTAATAAGAACCCTTTATCGTTATATATTTAACCCTCATTATGTAGAGCAGGGGTCTCCAAAACCTGGCAACTTTAAGACTAGTGGACTTCAACTCCCAGAATTCTCCAGCCAGCTATGGAGCTACAGAATTCTGGGAGTTGAAGTCCACAAGTCTTAAAGTTGCCAAGTTTGAAGACCTCTGATGTAGAGGGTTAAAAGATTTGGCTTCATTCAATCAAAGTGAATCACTGCAATTTCAGATATGCTATAGTCCTTTCCTTAACTATCGTCTATCTGTAATTTGTACAAAAGAATAGGGAAATTTCTCTCACAAGGAGCCTGCTGAGTCACTGTATCATATCATGTATGCTTTCCCCCCCCATTGCTCTGAAACACTAAAGGCTGTATCCAAGGGTACATTTGGTGAACAGACATTGTTTTCACCAACAGCTTATCAATACGATAGTCTGCGGAGGAAATGAGCTTGTTACATTTTTCTCCTCGATTCTTAGATAGTATGGTATAGTGGTGTGGTGAAGCCAGGTTGTTCCAGCTCAAAAGAGCTGATTGTTAAATTTTCTGGAATTTTGTTAGTAGACTGAGAGCTGAGCTAAACTACTATGCAGATCAGATATTCAGTGTAGCAATTGCAGCAATGGAACTAGCAGAGCCAGTTGTTAAATAATTACCAATATACCACTTCATTGGTACTTAAGATTCCTTCACATAATATAACTAACATGAACAATAGTATTTGGGCTGCAGAAATTTGGACAACCAGATGTGTTCACTAATGGAGTAGATATTTTCTGAATTTCTACAGGCCAGGTTCATTAGACCAAGGAAAAGGCTAACAAAATGTACTTATCAAGATGGGTTATATATTTTTTCTAACATATCAGAACTAGTTGTTGAGAAACCAAGGGAAAAATTGGTTAAAACAAACATCAAAGTGAGTTGTGTCCTGCCTGTGGGCTTCTCAGAGACAGACTACTGGCTACCACTGAAACAAATACTTTAAATAGATCTCTGCTTTGATTCTACAAACATTTTCACAAATCACTTTGGTGTTTGTTTTAAACAAGTGCTTTCTAAGGGAGAAAGGACAACATCGGCATATAAATTATTGGTATAAAGTCATTCAGTTAGATTAACTAACTATCTAACAAAGAACATTTCAGGTGAAACATAACCTCTTTAAAATTCAAAAACCTCTTTAAAATACAGAAACTTAAGAAACACCAAGGACAGAGTTCACTACTGACAATACAATGATTTCAGACAACTGCATGGTGCCCTGATTTTCTTAGTACAATATGCAATAAGGTGGCAGAAAGATTTTAGTTTCTTGTGTAATGGAGAGAGTATGGGAGGTAGATTAATTATATCTGGTATAAAATATTCTGCATGCATTTTAATATACCCAAGTATGTTTTCTCCTTCTGCAATTGAAATGCAACTTGGGAGACCCAGCAGATTAAAAGTTAGCAAGGGATATAATCAATGAATGTAAAAATTAATAAGTCTACTAAATGTGCTACAGTGAAACAAGAGTAAGTTTACTGAGTATGCTATTACCTCAAGAGTGCCTCTTTTAGTTGGGTTTAGCACCAGGAAACGTTTTAGAAGGTTTTCACAATCTGTTGACATGTAGAAAGGAATCCTGTATTTTCCTCTTAACACTCTCTCTCTGAGTTCCTTAAATCAATAGTGACCAAAAAATTCCAAAAAGCAGTCAATATGCTGATTCAGCTGAGAAATGACATAAGAAGTGTCCCCCCCCCCTCTTTTAAATATAAATTAGATACATACCTTTAGATTCTGCCCATCAAAAGGCAGAGATCCACTCACAAGGGTATAAAGAATGACACCTAAGCTCCAAACATCTACTTCAGGTCCATCATATTTCTTGCCTTGGAAGAGTTCTGGAGCAGCATAGGGAGGGCTGCCACAAAATGTGTCCAGTTTATTACCAACTGTAAACTCGTTACTAAAACCAAAATCAGCTATTTTAATGTTCATGTCTGCATCAAGTAGTAGATTTTCAGCCTAGAGGGGAAAAATAATGTGATAAGACTTCTGCGGGAGGATGGGGTTATCTTGCCACAAAAAATAAATGGGTTCCTCTATTTGCTGGCCTTCAAGATGTAATTTATATAATTGGCGTAAGGACTAAAGATTTAATAGATAAATAGCTGAACATTATCTGGCAACTGGAAACAAATAAGAAATGTAAAACATATAAAATTGATGTTACTGAAGGGATATCAAAAACAGCTGATTTTTTTTTCAAAAGTTGAAGTTTCATAATGAATTTTCTGAATTAATATTGTTTAGAATTGAGGAAAAAAGGAAAGTTAAGAGTTAAAACTATTATTCTTTATACCATATGTTTTTGGCAGAAAGAAATTAAAATTAAAGAGTTAAACAAGAGTTTTGAAGGTGGACAATGAAGAAGAAAAGGAAAGCCAAGAAACAGGTTTAAAATCTTTGAACAGCACATGAAGAACCGAAGAAATTAAACAAAGATGCTGAAAGCTCAAAGAAAGATTGAATTATGAGGATATTAAAGTATGCGCAATGTGGAATGTTGCTGCTGTTATGGTCTGGAAATAGACCATATCACATTGAGTATGAACAACTTTTCCTAGAGACAAGGAGTGATGGAATAACATAAGATAGTGTGAGGCTTAAAGTGAGACGTTAGATGTGTTGTTTCTACTTTTGCCTTTACAATCATCTTGTACTTGTGCAACAGAGCCTTATTTAGTAAAAATATGTACTTATTTCTATCAGTTCCCCTAAAACATGTTCAACTTTATTAAAATGCCAGCCAAATATCTGCCTTAATAACATGCCAAGCAATAGTTCATCTTTGTCACAGAATGTAATCCATTACTTGTTCAGACTAAAACAAAAGTTAAATGCAAGAGTAGAAAAATGGAGTAAAATTTATTTATATATTTGATTTATATGCTGCCCCTCTCTGAGGACTCAGGGCAGATTACAACATATAAAAACAATATAACATCAAAATCCAATAAATTTAAAACAGTTAATCTAAAACCCTAATAGTATTAAAACTCAGTCAATGCTATTCAAACAACAAACATACACTACATTCATTTGGTCAGGGGGATAGGTCTAATGGCCTCAACCCTGGCGGCATAGATGAGTCTAAGACTCTTGCGGAAGGCGAGGTGGGTGGGGGCAGTGCGGATCTCTGGGGGGAGCTGATTCAAATTATTGTCACATAAAATTCTTTATAGTTCTCTTACCTTGAGATCTCTGTGAACAATATGCTTTTGGTGGCAATACTGCACTGCAGATACTATCTGGATAGAAAACAAGTTCAATGATAAATATATTGTTTATAGAATCAGAGTTTGCAGTCTTATATTAGCAACTGTGCTTAAAATTTAAAAAAGTTATAAAGGCAATACAGGATGCATTATGAATGCTAGAGGGTGCAGGTTCAAATATATTTGTCAAAATTAGTAGGAATTATTCAAATAGTGTTTACTGGAAGACTGAAGGCAAGTCTATTATTTCCATTGGCTATTGTTCACCTTTCATTAGCAACCCAGTGGATTTTTTAAAAAATGTTCTAAGTAATTACCAAAGTCCCAAATGTGTCCATAAATATTTTTGAAATGAAATTAATTATTGTTAGTCCTTTGCTTTTGTAACATGTTAAGTCTCCATATTTAAAAATAAAAATCTATTTTTAAAAATGAAGTGAAGCTAGGAATCTGGGTGCTAAGAAAGTTATTTTGCAGATTGTAATGGTGATAGCATAATTATACAAAAGTAATTGTAGAGTTTTTAAAAACTGTTTCAATAACATAAACAAGGATTTACAATAAAAAATCTAAGACAACCAATTCTAAGGAGGAAAGCAAATTTGCAAGATTGCACAAGAAGCCTGCATGTCAACAAAATGCTCAGTGAAGATTTGAAAATTAAAACAGTGCATATAAAAGGCATATATAGATGGAGGAAAAAGCAATGTACCACCAAGGAAGAGGGCACAGAGACACTCCATAAAGTTGGTATTATATTGAGCAGAGATTGACAAAAAATATTAAGAATAATTTAAAAGAACTCATTCAGAAATATTCAAAATAAAGAGAAAAAAGTAATATATCATCTGTTTAATTAAGACTGTAAAATACTAGCAGACAAAAAAAGTAATGAAAACATAAACTACTCAATTCTGGTTTCTGCTCATTCTTCCTCAGCAAGATGGGATGTGTTCCTCTTGGCAATTACAAAGAGCAGAATGAAAGGGCAAGTCAAAAGCATGGCACTGAAGAAGTGTAATATGAATGAACTCTCTAGAGCCAGATGCAAAACCAGGAAACTTATTGATAATCCAGTTGAAACTATGAATTCTGCTGGAAAAATCCTGGTCAGGTAGTGAAGTATCAGATAAATGTAGAGAATATATATTGCTAAAAAATAAATAGGATCTACAGAATCTCTTCCAGCTGGGTTTTAGGCTAGAATGTAGGAATGAAGTTGGTCACATTTGTGGATAATTATCTGATTATCTGTTATATAATCACTGAAGGGAGTGATGTAGATATAGTGCTCATTAAATTGGAGGCAGAAATCCTGTGGAATGCCACAAAGGAACTGTTCTGGGTTCTCTACTCTTTTAATATTTTTATTAACTTTTATTAATAACCCATTCACAAACAATTTTCACAACTTGCAAAAATGAACGAAAGTTTAACAGACTGAAATATAAGAGAGACAAAAGAAAAACTTTTCATTTAGTAAAAACAATTACAAGTATGGGATGAGGAACATCTGGTATGGTAACAGTACGTGAAAAAAAAGTCTTTAAAAAATTGGTTGCAAACTGAAAATGAGCCAACAATATGATTATTGCATAAACATCAAATGAAATTTAAAGCTGCAATAAAAACATATTGAAATCGCAATACTTCCTTCTAGCTAATCACACTGCCTCTCAAAGCTTGTGCCCAGTTGTGGGCATCATATTTCAAAAAGGAATTAGACAAACTGGAACAGGTTCTGGGAACAGCAAAATGAATTATCAGGGAGCTAGAAATTGAGTTCTAGGAAGAAATATTGGAAGAATTGAGATATTTAGCCTGAAAAGAAGAAGGAATTATGACAGCATTCTTTAAAAAGCTGAAATATCTGGGGGGAAATGTGTCTAACAGCAGATACCAAGACCTGTTCTCATTACACAGGGCATAAAAATCAATTTAAGATAAAGAAAGCACACTCTAATTCGATATTAGGAAACATTCCACAATAATGTTGTTACTTCCCTTTACCTGACATACTGAACCAGAAGAGAGTCAGACATAAGTTGTCAATGCCTTTAGGTCCCTTGATAGAACTGAGATTAAAATTAATGGCCTAAACCAGTGATGTCGAACTTGTGGCACGCGTACCATATCTGCCAGCACGGGAGCCATTGCTCGAACTCATCTGCAGTGCACATCTGCGTGCTGGCCAGTTGACTTTTTGGCTTGTGCAGGGAAGGCATTTTCAGCCTTCAGAGGGCCTCTGGGGGTCGGGGAAGCCATTTTTGCCCTTGCCAGGCTCCAAAAATTCATATGGAGCCTGAGGAGGGTGAAAAATGGCTCTACCAGGCCCACCCAAAGTCAAGAAATGTCTGAACGGGGGGATCGTGTGGGATAGCATGGGGGATCACACATGCATGAGCAGGGGGGCATTGAATTATGGCTGTGGGCACTCACTCAAGCACAATAGTGTACGTATTATCATTATTATTATTATTATTATTATTATTATTATTATTATTTATTAGATTTGTATGCTGCCCCTCTCCGTAGACTCGGGGCGGCTCATGCTTTTGGAACCTGAAGGAAAAGATTGTTTGCCATCATGGTTTCCTACTCTGATTGGATTTTTCTATTATTCTTCATTAATTCCTTGTAAAAACACCAAATTATGTAGGAGTTACCTTCCCTTAATGGTGTATCATAACTAAAGCATCAAGAATGGCGGACTGCAGTTACATCGTGGAAGTCAATTTTAACAATATTTTCTATCATAAACAAATGCATCTATCTATATGTTAAGGACGAGATCAATCACTAACAGGAAAAAGTCTTCAAATATAATATATCAAAGTATTTTCATACCTGTCTAAATTTCGCTCTTGCCTCTTTTTCCTTCATTCTTCCATGTGCAACTAGATAATCAAATACCTCCCCTATAATTAAGGCATACAAAATAAAAACAGATCACTTAATGATCAAATAGTAGTTAAATTATTATTCACTGTGACAATAAAGTTATTAATTAAAAACAAACAGAACGTTCATGTGTAACCTTGGAGTATAATTGTATTAGATAAACCAAATATCTACAAGAAATAACAGCAGAAACAGAGCAGAAAGACTTTCTCACTTATGTTGGAATTGGTATTCTAAAACATGCTTTTTCTAATCTTAGTGAAGCAAGATAATCATGACAGCAATAATAAATAACTCCGTATCTATTGTTGACCCAAAATGGTAATTCATTTAGATTAGTAGATTCCATAATTCAACCGCATATTGCATGAAAGAGATAATTTTGCCTGTCTTCAATCTCCTGCAATAAATGGCATTGGGTAAGTAACCTTTAGTAACACATGAAAGAAAAAACTATTATTCTTTATACCACATAATTTAGTTTTAGTTTTGCCTATAATTCAGTATTCCATTATCATATTTCTCCCCCCCCCCCTCCACGCTGTAGTCTATGGGACAGTTCAAATATAGAGAATGTTTGCATATTAAATAAGGTCAAAATTATTGTTGTAGCAATATCACAAAATGTTAGATCAATAATGGTGGGAAACTAAAGAGGTTTACAATTACTTGTACAGTGGTACCTCGTGATACGAACCCCTCATCATACAAACTTTTTGAGATACAAATTCGGGGTTCGGAATTTTTTTGCCTCTTCTTATGAACTTTTTTCGCCTTAAGAACCTGCCGCTGCCGCTGGGAAACCCCACCTCTGGACTTGCAAGCGGAGCGCCCGTTTTTGCGATCCTGGGATTCTCCTGAGGCTCACCTCCATGGGAAATCCCACCTCCTGACTTCTGCGTTTTTGTGATGCTGTAGGGAAATCCCAGGATCGCAAAAACGGGCGCTCCGCTGGCAACGGAAGTCCAGAGGTGGGGTTTCCCAGTGAAGGAAGCCTCAGCGAAATTGCACCATTGCAAAAACAAGGAAGTCCTCGAAACCCCAACTCCGGACTTCTGTGTTTTTGCGATCCTGGGATTCCCCTCTTGGGATTTCCCTACAGCATCGCAAAAACGTGGAAGCCAGGAGGTTGGGTTTCCCATGGAGGGGAGCTTCAGGGGAATCCCACCAGTGCAAAAATGGGTGCTTTGGCTTGAAAAGGGGTTAAATTTTGGGCTTTCACACATTAATCAGTTTTCCATTGTTTCCTATGGGAAACATTGTTTCATCTTATGAACTTTTCACCTTACGAACCTCCTCCTGGAACCAATTAAGTTCATAAGACAAGGTATCACTGTATCTTGTGTTAGAATGAAAAGTAAACACATAAATATAATAGGAAGGGGAAATTGCTTGAATATAATTGAATTTTCTTATACAACCACCAACAAATTCCTTTCCCCAGTTATTAGCAATTTTCCATCATCTGTAGCCCCATATTTAGAGCCTCCAGCTCTCCTGAACTTTTGCACACAATGATCCGCAGATGGCTTTGAGGAAATTATGTGAGCTGCTTTTCCAACCTATAGCAAATATAGTCTACATATTTTTAGAGAACTGGAAAGAATTTCAGGATAACACACGTTGCATTTCTTTAAAGCTCCCCCATAATGTACTATATAAGAAATTATTTCTTCTGCTTCTGTACTTGAGAGAATTGCATCAAGGAAGACCCTTAGAATTGTTTCTCACACTTGACTTTGCAAGAAAAAGTTAGGTCAAAGCAACAATCCCTCTTCTTGGAAAATATGGGAAAGCTCTTCACAACCCCATTTTTGGAGGGTCTAAAAAATGGTGGATTAACTTCAAAACTATTTAGGCCCCACAGGGGAAAAAAACCCTCTATATTCGTTCCAATTTGAAAGCATGTCAATAAATACAATAGGATGGACTGATTCAATTTAAGCCAATTAAGCATTTGCTTCTCCAGAAGTTTCTAGGTTTCTGTTTACAGGTACTTCACAAGTTATAACTGGTTGCTAAATTCAAAGCGATAATGAATTCCTGAAAAGCTACTCATCATCTGGTTTATTTATTTATTTTATTAATCAGATTTGTATGCCGCCCCTCTCCGCAGACTCGGGGCTCGGGGTGGTTACAAGCGGTGTGCCACAAGGGTCTGTTCTGGGTCCTATTCTTTTTAATATGTTTGTGAATGACATAGGGGAAGGTTTGGTAGGGAAGGTTTGCCTATTTGCCGATGACTCTAAAGTGTGCAATAGGGTTGATATTTCTGAAGGCGTCTGTAATATGGCAAATGATCTAGTTTTACTAGATAAATGGTCAAAGCAATGGAAATTGCAGTTTAATGTTTCCAAATGTAAAATAATGCATTTGGGGAAAAGGAATCCTCAATCTGAGTATTGTATTGGCAGTTCTGTGTTAGCAAAAACTTCAGAAGAGAAGGATTTAGGGGTAGTGATTTCTGACAGTCTCAAAATGGGTGAACAGTGTGGTTAGGCGGTACGAAAACCAAGTAGAATGCTTGACTGCATAGCTAGAGGTATAACAAGCAGGAAGAAGGAAATTGTGATCCCACTATACAGAGTGGTGGTGAGACCACATTTGGAATACAGTGTTCAGTTCTGGAGACCTCACCTACAAAAAGATATTGACAAAATTGAATGGGTCCAAAGATGGGCTACAAGAATGGTGGAAGGTCTTAAGCATAAAACTTATCAGGAAAGACTTAACTCAATCTGTATGGTCTGGAGGACAGAAGGAAAAGGGGGGACATGATCGAAACATTTAAATATGTTAAAGGATTAAATAAGGTTCAGGAGGGAAGTGTTTTTAATAGGAAAGTGAACACAAGAACAAGCGGGCACAATCTGAGGTTAGTTGGGGGAAATCCACAGTAACTGAATTTAAACAAGCCTGGGATAAACATAGTATATCCATCCTAAGATAAAAGAAATAGTATAAGCGCAGGCTAGATGGACCACGAGGTCTGCCGTCAATCTTCTATGTTTCTACATTATATAGCACACACAATATATACAATAAAAATAACATACTGTGTTTATTTTGCAATTGTGTTAAACTTCCAAGACACCTGGTTGCCTGATTCTTCTTTATTAGGAATCAGCTCATGTGTAACAAAATAAGCTACAAAGTATACTGCTGAAGTTTGCGGCAAAAGACAAAGCGTGCGGCTTGGGTTGCCTTTTTAAAAGTATTTTTCCTGTAGGCGTGACAGTAGAGGCAATATAGCCTGGAAATTGATAGTGTGTTCAGATAGCAACTCCTTAGATTCTCACAAGTTATATCTGTTAGGTTGAGGACAGCAAAGATTTAGTTTGGCAAGATTCTGTCTGTTGTGTGTAAATTCTGTCTGTTATGTGCAAAAATAGAACTAAATTGTGGCTCAATTGTATTCCATTTTTTCTTAGACTTAGCCCAACATTAATGAATCTAATGCTAGTATTCATAGTAGGTACTGTGATAACTTACTTTTCCATATGCTCTATTGTCAAAAGCAGAAGAGAGAACAAATCACAATGCAGTAACTAAAACACAACAAAACTACTTGCTGCTTTGAACGGTCAAAGCTTTTAAATAATAACCACAAGAAAAACAACAATATTAAGTGGTAGTGGGAATAGCTATCATTTTCCAGGCATAAAAAATATTCCTCAGTGTTGACATCATCAATAAAATAGGCGTCTTCATGTACCTGTCCATTTTATCTCTAGGAAGCCTCTGAAATTATTTTCAATGCTGTGCAGGTTAATGGACTGAAATTGATCTTGGATAATTTAGCCCAAGACCATTAAGTGCTTTAAAAACATTAACTGTACTTTATGCCCAACCTAGAAACAACAGAAAATCAATGGAATTGGTAGATAATCACAGTTCCAAGATGACTGTTGGGATTTAGCCAACCAATGGTTTCGAAAAGGTTTACTTTTGCCTTATTTAGATGGTAGTAAAATGTTATATAGAAGAATGATTTACATGTATGTTTTTGTTTTTAAAAGGAAGACATGGAATTGTTTTCAGCTTGTAGCTATCATTGAAATATATCTTTTCCTATCTGCAAAACAAACTGCATGGAAACATCAGAGCAATCAAGCATCTCATTTTTAGAAGACAATATAACATCAAATATTGGGGCTGTCCAGAATATTAATAATAATTATATTAAAACTCAAAAGTGTGACTAAGCCAAGATAGGGAAAATATTGAAGTAGCAACTAAAATAATCAATCATAGTAACACCTCAAGAGATTAAATGTGATTTGAAGCCCAATATGAAGGGCATCCTGACCAGATTTAATTCATTTATAACTTTAGAATAGTATAAACACAAAATTATTTAAAAGGTAACTGAGGATATGGGGAAGCTCTTTCTAAAATAATAAGAAAAAAAACTGTAAGTACTGATTCCTGAGGAGATAAAAGTATCAAACGATTGTTAAAATTTAAGTTTCGATGCTTTGAGACATTTAAAAATTCTTTTATAATCTATTAAATATGAATATAAACTGTTTCCACAGTTAATCTTTGATCACATGTTAAGCTAATCAGTGCTCTTTACCACTGAGTAGAAGAAAGCTATTCTATGTAAATAAAAAATCTGTGTAACCAATTCTTACAATATGAGTATTACCAGCTAAATATAAATAAATTGTTCTGTCCATGAACAATCAGATCTCTTTTATAACTCTTAGAGACTGGAATTTCATTTTGTTTCCAAAATGCAAAGTAAAGAGGAAGTAATGAAGATAAAATTATCTTGTTTGTGGGCAATTGTTAGACTTAACCCCAAACATTATTTTGATAGATAATCATAACAGTCTGCATATAAAATGTTTTATCATGTACAGATAATAAAGAAAGTTCCAAATGAAGTACTGTACTGTGTACAAAGGACAAGGCAGTGTAAAAACTGTTTATTTGCAAATCAATACGTTAATTGGGAAATATATAAAGCACTATGTACCAGAATTGTACTCTTTATTTTCCAGAATTGTTCTCTTTATTTTCCCATCTTGATGGAAAGGGAGTGCCGTATTTTTTGGAGTATAAGATGCACCAAGTATAAAACATTTTTGTGGGGGGGGAGGGGCGAGTACAAGGAAAGAAGGCCTCTGCTTCCCAGCAATTGGCCAAACAGCAAACAGCACAGATGATATACACTGTTAGCTGTGTATTTCTGTGCATATGTGTTTGACCCATAGTAATAGCAAAGGATTGGAGAAATGTACATTATGGCAGTATATTAATGCCAGAAAGTTTTCTTAAATGTAGTCACACTAACTCCTCCCAATTATTTAAATAGATCTACTCTAAACAAGACTAAGTCAAGGTTTAACTCCACTGCCTTATCTTAATACTAAACAGGACACTGTTACATTTCTGATTATACTTTTACAAATTTTTAAAATTGATGTGGCTTTCTGGAAGTATAGTTATTATCTGCTATTTAAAAGAAGATAAATACCACTGGGCCTCTTCAGATCAAGCATTTATTTTAAAAAGCTTCTTCATTTTGTTGTCTAGAACAATAATAAAGCAGTCTTTAAACATAAGTCTAATAATTTGAACATTTTACAGGTACTTGTAGTTATTGACTTACTTCCTTGCATCCAGTTCAGCAGAAAATAAAAATCTGCAGTCTCTCTCCCAGCAATTTGCAGCTAGTTTCACTTTCAGTTTAGCACTGGGCCTCAAATCAGTTTAAGGTCAGAAAGCTGATAATAAATTGCTTGGCTTAACAGGTTCTGTACTGTCTGCTGCAAGGGGGTAAATTGCTGGGAGGCAGAGGCCAAAGGGTGGGGGTGGCTGGGTGGGGCTACATTCGATATATAAGACACAACTAAGTTTTCACCCCCTTTTGGGGGATAAAAATACTCTAAAATATGGTATATTAATATAACAAACATATGATTAATTAAACTGGGCAAATAAATTAACAAGTTCCTATTCTAGATAACTTTAGAGTCCTTGCTTAATAACAAACGAAAAGTAATTACCGTACTGAAAATAATTAAGTTATTCTTATATTTACAAAGTGGTAATTCTTAAGTATCTTGTTCAAATAATAAAATTTTATATAAATAGAATCTAGGTAAGTGTTTTGCTTGCAAGTGTTTGAACTTACCTCCACTTGCATATTCCATGATTAAGTAGAGTGTTTTTTCAGTCTCAATTACTTCAAATAATTTAACTGGAACAATAACAACAACCAAAAAAGGAAAGAGAAAGAACTAGTTTAGAGATGTTATCAAATATATGTATCTACTTGTACAATATTAGTGTTTTTCACTCTCTTATCTGATATTCCAGTGAATTATATCAAATACAAAATACATGTTTTGATCAAATTCTTCCTGATATAAGAACGGCAATACATTGCTAACATGAGAAACTTGGCTCCTTTTGCAAATTGCCATCCAATTTTCTATTTAATGTCCTTTGGCTAGAAATGCTAAGAAATGAATCTACACAGTATGCTATTTTCACTGAGTCATAGATAGTCTCTCCTTAAGGTGAACTGCATATTTTATAATTAAAATCACAGGGGAATCTCAAAAGTAGTTTACAGGCAGAGATAAGTATTCACAGTAAAATGTCAAAAGCCTTGCTAAACATCAACTTGAAAAAAGCTCTTTGCATTGTAGCAAAAGCATTTTATTAGGGGATGCAGACCAAAATTGCAGTATTGAAACCTCTTAAAGATCAGACCTTTAAGTAGTTTCAGGAAGCACCAATTGATTATATTGTAAGAAGCCAACTCCCCATCCCCCCAGGAGAACAAATCAAAGGCTAATGCAGAAACATTTAAATGAGTCCATTCTGTTATTTCATAGTCACATTCAGGAGATTTAATACACTACAATAGATAAGTAAACATTGATTACAGTCTGTAATATATAAGACAGTTAAATTTATTCAAATAAGCAAGCTAAAGCAATAGAAATGAAATGATATTACCTATTAACAATCATACAGGAATACATAATTATAACCTAGCTCTCCATTGTATACATTACAATTCTTACCTGAAATCAAAATCAAATCGCAAGACTTGCTTTTATGCTGGCAATTTTATTTTACACTCTGAAAATTAACCTTTACCATTATTACTCTTTTTTCTTAAGAAAGTCAGAAAAAAGTGTTATATTTATTTGACTGGGATTTGAGTAAGGATTTAGGACAAAAGTAAAATGCTGATTGATACATATATGGGAATTATATTCTTCCATTCCAGGTGCTTCATACCATAATCTGAGGGTCTTACTTGGCTCAGTAAAAGATCAGCAAGCAGCAGGTGTGGCTAAATTACATTTTGTGCACCAATTGCAGCCATTCCTGGATGAAGTATCTCAAAATTATTGATGCCTTACTAACCTCCCATTTAGATTACTATACTGTATGGAGCTACCCTTGGAAAATACTTAGACGTTACTGTATGAGGCTGCTTCTTCAAAAGCACATTGCTATCATTTGAAAGAAATCAAAATGGCTTTTGAAGTGAACCAGAAAGAAATATTACTACTCATTTTTCTAATACTGTATCATTTCATCTAATACATAATATCATTTAATTCATGCTAGAATATTATTTATGTTTAGATAGTGAAATGATATTTTTATATTAATTTGAATAGAGATGCACATATAGCTACTGGAAGAACTATATGTTGTACGCAGCCCAGAATCTGGAAGGAGTTGGGCGGCCTATAATTATAAATAAATAAGAAATTTACAGAATTAAGACTTCTGTATTAATAAATCAATTTTCCATAATTATAATCTTTTCTCTATATTACATTTGGTGAGTTAAGGTTTTTGCCTCAAGCTTAAGATTACAATATTTATTCAATTTTTGGTGAATTTATAACTCTTATCAAAGATCATGTTTCCCTATATAAAAGAAAGTTAATTATAATAATACTAATTGAGAACTAAACATTGCTAATGAATTATGCTGATTAGAGACACACAAGACTTAAAATGATTCCTCTCAAATAATTATTCAAATCAATATTCGCAGCTGAATCATATACTCAGATGGCATCTCAAAAGATATATAATCTAATGCTTAGTTTTTCTAAAATTATAATTAAAGCATGATTTTTGGGGGGATCAGTTCACAACAATAAAACATCCTGAGATATAAGTAATCAGTGTTGATTGATCTTCAGAATTTAATCCAACAGTATAGTCTCTTAGCAGCTGCAAACTATTTACTGCTTTATAATAATAATAACAACAGAGTTGGAAGGCACCTTGGAGGTCTTCTAGTCCAACCCCCTGCTTGGGCAGAAGACACCACACTACTTCAGATGGTTATCCAACATCTGCTTAAAAACTTCCAGTGTTGGAGCATTCACAACTTCTGGAGGCAAGCTGTTCCACTAATCAATTGTTCTAACTGTCAGGAACTTTCTCCTTAGTTCTAAGTTGTTTCTTTCCTTGATTAGTTTCCACACATTGCTTCTTGTCCTACCCTCAGGTGGCATTGGAGAATAGCCTGACTCCCTTTTTTGTGGCAACCCCTTAGATACTTGAACACTGCTATCATGTCTTTTCATTAAACTAGACTAGTCCTTCTTTTCATTAAACTAGACATACCTAGTTCCTGCAATTGTTCTTCATATGTTTTAGTTTCCAGTCCCCTAATTATCTTTGTTGCTCTTTTCTACACTCTTTTCTAGAGTCTCAACATCCTTTTTACACCGTGGTCACCAAAACTGAATGCAGTATTCCAAGTGTGGCCTTACTAAGGCATTATATAGTGGTATTAACACATCACGTGATCTTGATTCTATCCCTCTGTTAATGCAGCCTAGAACTGCGTTGGCTTTTTTAGCAGCTGCTGCACACTGCTGGCTCATATTTAAATGGTTGTCCACTAGGACAAAGTTCATCTACTTCCTGTTTGGTTGGGTGGCCTATAGAACAGATCTATGGCAACGTCCTTTCCCCCACCCCCTTTAATATTGACCCAAATGCATTCAAGATAATTTTCATTACTGTTGTACTCTATTTCTGTAAAATTGTAGTTATTTCTTATATATAGTGCAACCCCACCTGCTCTTTTATTTGATGTACTTCTTTTAAACAATTTAAATCCTTCTAGCTGTATATTCCATTTGTCAGTCTCATCCCACCAAGTTTCCGCAATGGCAACTATATTATAGCTTCCCTCATTTACTTAAATTTTTATTTCACTTTATTCTCTTCAATATTCAAACTACAAAAATGCAGAACTTTACAAAAACACATTCAGTTAAAATTAGCTAATTTCTGTACTATTATTTTTAAATGCCAATTAAGCTGATATATCTTAATCTCATTTGAAAATAAATGTGTACAGTGGAACCTCAAGATACGAACTTAATTGGTTCCAGGGAAAGGTTCGTAACACGAAAGGTTCGTAAGACGAAACATTGTTTCCCATAGGAAACAATGTAAAGTCAATTAATCCGTGCAACAAAAAAAAAACAACCGCAAAAAAACGCTGCCGCCCGGCTGTCACCTTTAAAAACAGCCGGGCGGCTTCCCTCTCTCTCTCTCTCCTTCCTCCCTCCTCCTCCTCTTCCTCCTCCTCCCGTATTCCACCTCCCTCCCAGCCCGCTAGGCAGGCCAGTGGTCCCCGTCACGGCGGCCCGATTGAGGGGCCGGCGGTCTCCGCCAGGGAGAGCTTCCTGGCTTTCGTTCTTGTTGGATTCGTGCGTTTTCATGCCCAGGAAGCTCTCCGAAGTGAGGAGAACCGCCGCTGTCGCCGCTCGGCCGCGCCTCCTCGCCCGCCGCCCGCCCGCCTGCCCAGGATGCAGACCTGCTGCCTCGCCCTGCGCCTGCTGCCGGCCCGATCCTGCGTCTATTGCTTCTGGGCTGGTTCCATTCTGTTCCCTACCGGCCCGATTGAGGGGCCGGCGGGAGGAAAGCGAATGCCTCTCTTCGTTGCGCTGCCTGGCTGGCAGCGGAAGATGTAAACGAGCCCACGGGGCCGGTCTCCGTGGCCGACAGGGAACGGAGCCTTCCATGGCGGCTGCCTGCTGGGCTGGTAAGAGGGGGAGCCGAGCCCAGCCCCGTGAGCTCGGTTACATCTTCCGCTGCCAGCCAGGCCATGCTGGTGGAAGCGCAACAAAGAAAGGCACAATCTTTGGGGTTTTCGCTGGGGGGGGAGGAAGTTAGGAAGGTCCTACCTCTCCCCCCAGCGAAAACCCCAAAGATTGTTTGCTGCCATACGATTTAGCAGCAAAGTGACGTGGATGGATGGAAAGCTGAAACAGCCCGGTTTCAGCTTTCCATCCCTTCACGTCACTTCGCCGCTAAATCGTGTGGCAGCAAACAATCTTTGGGGTTTTCGCTGGGGGGGGGAGGAAGTTAGGAAGGTCCTACTTCTCCCCCCAGCGAAAACCCCAAAGATTGTTTGCTGCCATACGATTTAGCAGCAAAGTGACGTGGATGGATGGAAAGCTGAAACAGCCCGGTTTCAGCTTTCCATCCCTTCACGTCACTTCGCCGCTAAATCGTGTGGCAGCAAACAATCTTTGGGGTTTTCGCTGGGGGGGGGAGGAAGTTAGGAAGGTCCTACTTCTCCCCCCAGCGAAAACCCCAAAGATTGTTTGCTGCCATACGATTTAGCAGCAAAGTGACGTGGATGGATGGAAAGCTGAAACAGCCCGGTTTCAGCTTTCCATCCCTTCACGTCACTTCGCCGCTAAATCGTGTGGCAGCAAACAATCTTTGGGGTTTTCGCTGGGGGGGGGGGAGGAAGTTAGGAAGGTCCTACTTCTCCCCCCAGCGAAAACCCCAAAGATTGTTTGCTGCCATACGATTTAGCGGCGAAGTGACGTGGATGGATGGAAAGCTGAAACAGGCGAAAGGCGAGGAAGCCTATTGTAGCAGCTGCCACAGCGGAGACATTTGGGGTTTTGGCTGGGGAGGGAGGGGAAGGCAGGAGGTCCGGCCCTTCATTTGCCCTCCCAGCAAAAGGCAAAGCCGCGCAGCTCCGCATCGCCGAAGGAGGCTTAACCCCACCACTCTGTCCCACCCCTCGGCCGTATCCGGCATAACTTCCTCCTGCCTATCCCCGCTCTTCTGCCGGCCACGGCCGAGGGGTGGGACAGAGGGGTGGGGTTAAGCCTCCTTCGGCGATGCGGAGCTGTGCGGCTTTGTCTTTTGCTGGGAGGGCAAATGAAGGGCCGGACCTCCTGCCTTCCCCTCCCCCCCCCAGCCAAAACCCCAAATGTCTCCGCTGTGGCAGCTGCTACAATAGGCTTCCTCGCCTTTCGCCCGTGCCTGGCGGGAGCTGAAGAGTGCTTTGCCCAGTGCAAAGTTGACAGCAAGCAGCTCCGCAGTCCCGAAAGGAGGCTTAACCCCACCCCTCTGTCCCACCCCTCGCCCGTGGCCGGCAGAAGAGCGGGGATAGGCAGGAGGAAGTTATGCCGGATACGGGCGAGGGGTGGGACAGAGGGGCGGGGTTAAGCCTCCTTTGGGGACTGCGGAGCTGCTTGCTGTCAACTTTGCACTGGGCAAAGCACTCTTCACCTCCCGCCAGGCACGGGCGAGGGCGTGGAAGCTTATTGTAGCTCGCCCATGGCCGGCAGAAGATCGCTCTTGCCCGGCTTCCCCGCGAGGCATCAGGTCAGCATTCTGGGCGGGCGGGCGGCGGACGAGGAGGGGGAAAGCCTCCTGCAGCAGCTGCCACAGCCGCCGGCTTCCCCGCCGCCCGCCCCACAGAATGCTGACCTGATGCCTCGCGCGGAAGCCGGGCAAGAGCGATCTTCTGCCGGCCATGGGCGAGCGGCAGGGAGTCGGGGCTGCTGGCAAGCGCCCCAGCCTGGCTGTGACCTTTTAAAACAGCCGGGGGGCTTCCCAGGAGCCTCCGGAAGCCAAACGCCAAACCCGAACTTCCGCGTTCGGCGTTGGGAGGCTCCTGAGAAGCCGCCCGGCTGTTTTAAAAGGTGACCGCCGGGCTGGGGGGCTTCCCAGCACCCCCCCGAACCCCGAACCTGGAAGTTCGGCAAAAGTTCGGGATTCAGGAGGTTGCTGGGAAGCCCCCCAGCCCGGCGGTCACCTTTTAAAACAGCCCGGGGGCTTCCCAGGAGCCTCCCAATGCCGAACCCGGAAGTTCGGGTTTGGCGTTCGTAACTTGAAAAAAGTTCGTAAGAAGAGGCAAATTTTTTCTGAACCCCGGGTTCGTATCACGAATTGTTCGTAAGACGAGGGGTTCGTATCTTGAGGTACCACTGTACTTGGTTTATAAATTTAGCATGTGCAACACTCTGCTGAATGCTGCAGAGCTGCAGTAGATCCAAATGTTTTAAGGACAAATGATGAGTCTCCTGTAGCTGAGGAAAATGTTTACAATGAGATGAAGTATTTTATGGATAGCAATTGCACATAATACTGCCCATAGTGCTTTACAGTATTCTCTAGGCAGCTTACAGAGCTCAAACTCCTGGAAGTGGGCAGTTATTCTGCAATAATGCATTCTAACCACTGCACTACCACAGCTCTTTCCAGAAGTTGTACCTCAGCAGCAGACAAGACCAAATGCAAATTCTCTTTGGGGCACACTATTCCATTTATTAAAGCTATTAGATCTGAACTGCAATTTTTTAAAACTGCAATTCAGTGGCCATCTACATTTTTTTTCCTGACCAGATCTAGAAGTCTAATTTCTTGCCATCCATTCATATTTCTCCTAAATCCCCTTCATGTTTCTTTCATCCTTGTTTTCTCTAGCAATGCTTCTAATCCTTTCCTTTTCCCCTCCCCCATGTCTTATTCTATCCCCATCCTTGCTTTGTACTCTATTGTTCCCACTCCTTTTTCCTGTGTGCTCTCCCTCTCCAGTTAGCCTGAAGCTCCTCAACACATGTTATCCAGGTAGATGAGGGCTTATTGGAGGTGGAGAAAGCAGAAGCATTGCTGAGTGTTTGCTCAGAGCAACTCAAGCCTTTCCAGAAAGAATTAATGTAATAGAGCAAGTCTGAGCACTTATAAAGAAGAATAAAGATAATGAGACAGTCATACTAAAGATAAAGCCAGGCAGAATGAAACACAGAAAACAGACTTTTCAATTGAAAAGCTTTTCAAGATTTATCTAATCCACTTATTCCCATATCTCAACAATTAATATTCTTTAATATGCTCCAGAAGAAATTTGGATAATCAGCTGTAATGTGCGCGTGTGTACACACACACACACACACACACACACACACACACACACTTCCTGAAAAGGATTTTTTTTCAGGCAAGATAAAGTATTCATTTACATCCAGAAGACTTCTGACTTTGAAAACTGCCTTCCCCTGCAGAATGCTGCCACTACTTGGGTTATGATGAGCCAATGTTATTTGTGATATCTGCTCACAATATACCATAGAATGATTGGTGATATAATGCAAGTACATTAATTCTGCCTTGCAGCAGATAATTAAGCGAGAGGCATGCCCAATAGAAAGGTTTCACATACAGGGGATAACTATGTGATCAATCTGCATACTAAGAACTTAGATTTTAAATGAATAAAATAAATTTTGAGTAAGTGAAACTGTACAAATGTAGAAAGATATTAAATGCAGTATGAGAATGACTGATGTGCTTAAAAAAATCATGTGGATTATGAATATGTTAAATGTACACATTTATACATAAATTTTAAAAATACATGTTTAAATGGATAAACAGATCTATGCAAAAAGAGAACATTTAAATCATACTCTACCTATGTTAGGATGATTTAAAATCTTCATTATCCTTACTTCCCTAAACAGCTAGAAAAGAAAATTAAAAAGTTAGTATTACATAGCTACAACCCTGAGAACATGTGCAGCATGTAAGAGTGTTACAACTGTAATCATATTTGAAGAGTCTGGAAAACTACAAGTATACCAGGGAAAAAAAAGATATAAGAGTTTTTCCTCTCTTCCTATACAAGCAAGCATACTTTGAAGACCAAGTTTTACCACAAAAGTGATTTCAGAAGAACATTCAATCTTCTTTCAGGTTTTCATAATCTGAACATTAGATTAAGTGTCACTTTGGCAGTAATGGGCCGCTGCATTCCTGGGGGGGACCACACAGTACGAGTGGTAAATTTATGCACTATTTATTGAATACTAAATAGTTTTTTTATTGTCCTTCCTTTTCTAGTACCTTAGTATGATCCTTAAATTACTTTTAAAATAGGAAATAATTAAATAGTATGTTTTACCCATAAATCCTTTTAATCAACTTAACTTTTATAGCAATTAAAGAAAATTGAGCTACTTGCCTAATCTGTTATCATACTAAACCTTGTGGGTTGAGTATAAAACCTTAAAATGTTACTGTGCTCCTCAATAAATAATGCTGTCTATCATTTCTCCTTTTTGTGGCTATTCAAATAATGTGACTTAATCAACTGAAAAAAAGTCCAAGCACTTATTTGAAAATTTATCTTGGTCGGTAAGCCACTCCTACCCAGTCACATGACCTTTAAGCCACCCCTGGTCACATGATTGTCAAGCCATTCCCACCTAGTCACATGGTCAGCAAGCCACTCTTACCCAGTGACATGACCATCAAGCCACATCAACAAAATAAACCACGCCTACAGTGTGGCAGTAAAAAATTTTTGGCAGCCCATCTGGTGGTTAAGGCACCAGGCTAGAAACCAGGAGACTATGAGTTCTAGTCTCATCCAAGCTATGTAAGTTGACTGGGTGACTTTGGATCAATCACTCTTGCTCAGCCCAACTCACCACATAGGCTTGCTGATGTGAGGAGGAGGAGGCATGGGGAGGAAGAAAGTATTAGATATGTTCACTGCCTTGAGTTATTTATAAAAGTAAAAAAGATGTTGAGTTATTTATAAAAGTAAAAAAAAGATGGGAAAACTATAAAAAAACCTTCAGATTCTTCAAATGCCAAAGCTAAAACATTCTAAAATAACGTTAGAGTTTGATGGGTGATTTGGAATCTGTCTAATTTTAAATCAATATTCTAACCCTGCTCCAGTTACCAGATGAATTTCTATCTGAGGGCTTGTAGGAAGTTGAGATGAGCGAGCTGGTAATAAACGGGATTGCCTTCTACTGGTTTCAGGAAATGAGTGCTCTGAGCTGTTGCCTCCACTCAGTGCAAGGTTTCACCACATGGAGAAGACAGTAGAGCAAAGGTACTTTGCAAGGCTCCTTGCAAGAGAAGACCCACACCTTCCCGTACTGAGCAACAACAACTGCTTCTACTCACAGTAGATACAGTGCATATAAATACAGTAGATGGGCAGAAAACCCTGGGACAATTATTCATTAATTCAAACTTCATGTTCCTGAAATCTTAACTTTTGAATCCCATGCCTTTGATTTTGGAATGCAGAATGTTTGATTAATCTTCTGTTGCTCCTTGACCCTCAGATTTCCTTGAAAATTCTTTTGCGTTTTTGAGTCTTTTGTGCTGCTTTGAACATGGAAACTTCGGGGCTCTAGTTAACTAATTTTTCTCGACTTTGGGAGTTTCTCCCTCGCTACGTATACATGTTCATTTGTGCTCAAGCTTCCTCTCCAACTTCTCATTTTTTTAATGCAGAAATTCAGAATTCAATGAGACAAGGAGCCTGATAAGTGGCAAAGGAAGTTCCCTGGATATATTGGTACTCTTAGCCACAGATTGGAAAGTCTGTCTATAGACAGTCATTCAAATGTTGGAAAATTCCCTCAACTAAACAAGGATGTAGAATATTCTTAGCCATTCCCCCACCCCTGCAGCCCATTATACCTGTCCACATTAATTCTACAGATATGCACTACGCTGCAGGAATTAGGAGATTTCCAAAAATCACCTCTCCATTCCACTGACAGACATTTTTAATCTTCAGAATGACTACCTTAGACATAGATTGTTTCAATTTCTACCCTGAAAATGACAATATAGAGCACTGCACACCAAGACAACTAGACACAAAAAGGAGTTTTTCCCCAAATGCCATCAGTCTGGTCAACAATTAAATAATCAGTCAAACTATTCACTAAGACTGTGTTACTATTAGTCTTCTCATCATTCATATCATCCATCTCCTCCCACTTATGACTGTAACTTGCTGCTTGTATCCTTTATATAAATATTGTTTTCTGATTGCTTATTTGTACCCGACAACAACCATTAAGTGTTGTACCTCATGACACTTGACAAATGTATCTTGTCTTTTTTTTCCTATACACTGAGAGCATATACACCATAGACAAATTCCTCGTGTGTCCAATCACATTTGCCAATAAAGAATTCTATTCTATTCTACTATTATTTAAAGGTTCATAATAACTCAACAATGGTTATGTTCTTCTCCCTCACATAATTTTATTTCATATATTTAATAAGGAACATGAAAACAGGAGGTTTGCATTTATATTTACATGTTTCTGTAAACAAGTATAGTTTACAGAACTGTAAACTGTACTTGTTTTGGACGTTTAGGTATTTTAAAAGAAAAGAATACTGGTTTTATTCTTTCCTATAAAATGTAAGATTCTATTCAAATGTGTAACTGGATTGTTCTAAACAGAATACACCTATTATAGACATTAACTGGAAAACTGAACTGCCTGCTAAATTATTTTCAACTCAAAATAAGATATTTTCATTATTATTATTTATTAGATTTGTATGCTGCCCCTCTCCACAGACTCGGGGCGGCATCAAGGTGTTATTAAAGTAAACAATATTCATTTGACAGCTGGGATTTTCAGTTGGGAAGATTCCAAAAGCAAAGACTGATTCCTAAGAACTGCATGATCTGTACAATGGTTTCCTTTTTCTGCTTTTGAAGTAACCAAGGTTTCAAGTTGACACTCCAAACATTTGCTTTGTTATCTTTTGCTCTTAAAAAAGAAAAGAGCAGAGCAATCAAATGGTTTTATTTTAAATCAGCCACTGCCTCAGAGATAACTCTACCAAAATATTATTTAGTTGTGGATAGAACAGTGTTTTTGAAAAATATCATGATAAATTAGCAGTCAAAAAATCATCAAACAGCTATAAAATTTACTGAATAAATAATAGCATCATTCATAGTTTGGAAATATACATTCAACAGAAAATCCATTTCACTGGTGAAAACCTAAAAATGCAGCGGAGAATGTTCAATAGTGAAACAATGGGCAAGACAGACTGCTTAATCTTTCCTATACTTCCTCCTGCATGTTTCCCTCCTCCAGTTGCTATTCTGCTTTTCAGATGAGACTCCTAAACAAATTTTCTACATAACTCAAGGAAACATTTTGGGCGATGGGAAGTTATAGTTTATATCTCCTCCACTGCTCAGATTCCCAGTCAGTTTGTAATCTGGATCCCTAATTTCAATCCATATAGTTCCAGCCTGAGAAAGTGATCTGTGAATATGTTATTTTAATAATTTTTGTTCATTAATCAAAATGGCAAACACAATTTGTTTTGTGCTATAGATCTGGGTATGAGAATGTAGGTAAAGTACTTATTTCAGGTTTTTGATAAAAATTTTGAGTTCAGATTAAGACAAATTTTATTAGATTACATGATGCCTTCCATTCTATCCATTAGGAGAAAAAATAAGTATGATTAAAATGAAATCATTATTCTTAAAATAACACACAATGTTTAAAAATGGAAAAAAAGAAGTGCCAGAAAATGTATTATAAACAAAGTAGTATACTTAAAAGGTGGAATAACTTACCTTTTGTAGACTAGTTGGATTCAATTGTGTTTTGTCAATTATTTTTATTGCAACCTAGAAAAAATACAATTGTTTGATTTCTCTTAACTGTAGTTGTAGTACAAAGCAGAAATATTTGATTGTTAATAGCATATTACCAAACGAGCAAACAGTGCACAAAATCAATATAATATCAATAGTAATAGTAATAGTAGATGATGATATATTAAATATATACGGCACTCAGCTGCCAGTGATTCTTGGAACTTTACAAATTGTTTGTAAAGTGAACGACAAAACAAACCAAACAACAAGAGACAAACATTAAGAATAAAGATGACAAGGATGAAAGAGGACAATAATTCATAGAATCTAAAGAGATTCTATTTCTATTTCTTCTGCAGTGAAGATAGTATTTGTTGCTAATAATGGATGCTTAGATTTTATCTAATACACAGAAAGTGATCTCCCTGAATCTCTCTCTCTCCACACAGAGTTGTAATTTGTTGAATTTTGCAGAAATATATTTATACACTTCTACAATATTATGAATATTCTGCAATAATGACTTTCATTGGGCTAAACAGAAACATTTTAACTGGTCAAATGAAATCATAGTAGACTTCAAAATTCTGAAATCTATTTTTTTTCTTGTCTAAATTGCTAGTAAGACTCAATCAACCAGCTTTAACACAAAACATAGTTCAAACCACTCTTCATATAAGCCTCATTCCCAATTCAAATTGATGTCCAACAAAGGTATCCAGAACTACTGTATTGGAAACTAGGCAGCATATAAATTTAATAATGAAATAAAAATAAAATATATATGGACAATGGCAGATGTGCCCACCGCTCGCAGAAATGGAGATGTATGCATAGGTGCTTGCCCACCACTTGTGCAGAACCATCCCTTCCCCCCACCCATCCATTTGGTCCCAAAGCTTGGGGAACTGCGTTCTACAGCATCTGTGTCAGGGAGACATAGTCAAGCCGCAGGATTTGTTTTGTATCTGCCTTAAATTGAGCTAGTAAAGCCCCTCCTCAGCTTAGATACTGTAATATGGTTCAAGTATCTCCCCAGTCTCACCAGATATGATTGCCTGCTCAGGAAAACATTCCTGGACAGCAGAGACTGTGCTTGTTGTTGTTGGAGATAAGAAAGAAGAAAAATGAACATAAAGTATCAATCTTTGTATTATTATCTGTACATTACAGATTACATTATCTGTATCTAACTGGTTGCAGCACCAAGATATTCTACAGCTGCAGAAAGAAGCTGAAAAGGGCAACCAATGATGAATTGGGAGACATCTGTTTAAAAAATGATGACAGCAGATGATTTTAGAAAAAGATTATACAAGTGCATAGATGATAGGGTCATTAATGGATAGCGGCTACTATCACATTAGTTGCTGTATATGCAAACACCTCTAGTATACTATAATTGCTAGGGAACAGTTGCATAGGTGGCTGCTTTCTTCATATTCTTTAGATCGTTTGGCATCTAGTTGGCCAAAATAGAAAAGAAAATATTAGAATAACGGCCTTGTCCTAATGCAGAAGAATGCAACAGAATCCAAACCCATTTTAATAGCAGATTTTTTAAGAATATAAGAATATAAGACTCCCAAGTCTTTGGAGAGGGGCGACATACAAATCTAATAAATCTTAAATCTCATAAATCTTGAATGCTGCCAAGAATATACATAAAATAAAGAAATCTACATGTCAAACCAATATTTATAGAAAGGATAATGTTTTAGTTTCTCCCAATGAATACAATTTATTGGGATTTCCAAAAACATTAATTTTAATAGTTTAATTTTACTTTAATTAAATTTTAATTTAATTAATTATTCTCCTTCATGGTTCATTGCCTTGTCATGATGAAGGAGTTTGTGCAGCTCAATGAATCTATGAGCTGTATTGTCCAGGGCCACCGAAGATGAATAGGTCATAGAGAGTTCTGACAAAATATGGTCCACTGGAGAAGGAAATGGCAATCCATTCCAACCCCAAGGACAGTATCAAAAGGTTAAAAGATATGATGCCAGAAGATGAGTCCTTCAGGTTGGAAGGTGTCCAATATGCTATTGGGGAAAAGCAGAGGGTGATGACAAGTAGCTCCAGAAAGAGTGAAGCAACTGGACTAAAGCCGAAAGGATGCTGAGCTGTGAAAGTATCTGATGGTGAAAAGAAAGTCGAATACAATAAAGAATAATATTGCTTAGGAACCTTGAATGCAAGAGCTATGAATCAAGATAAGCTGGATGAGATTGAGCAAGAGATGGCAATATTGATTATCAATATTTTGGGAATCAGTGAACTAAAGTGGATGGGATGGACAAATTTAATTCAGATGAGTATTATCTACTATTGTGGGCAGGAATCCCATAGAAGAAATGGAGTAGACCTCAATGCAACAGTGGGGAAAGTAGTTCTGGGGTAAAAGCTCAAAAATGACTGAATTACCTTGGTTTGAATACAAAGCAAACCATTCAACAAAGTAATCCAAGTCTATTCCCAACCACTAATGATAAAGAGGCTGAAGTTGACTGGTTCCATGAAGACCTACAAACTATCTAGAATACACCCCAGAAAAATATGTCCTTTTCATCATAGGAAATTGGAATGCTAAAGAAGGAGATACATTTTGAAAAGGTAGCTGAAGTAACAGGCAACTTTGACCTTATAGTACAAAGTGAAACAGAGCAAAGGCAAGCAAATTTTGTTTTGTTTTGTTAGAGTTTTGTAAAGAAGACATGCAGGTCATAGCAAACACTCTTTTCCAACAATCCAAGAGTCGACAGTCAAGTGGGCCTTAGGAAGTATTACCAACGACAGAACTATTGGAGGGTATAGTATTCTAACTGAGCTATTTAAAAATCTAAAAAATGGTGCTGTTAAAATGCAGCACTCATTATGCCAGCAAAAAAATCAGTTTACTTTCCACTCCCAAAGAAGGGCAATGCTCGAATTACTGTACAATTGAGCTCATTTCACATATTAGCAAGTTTATGCTCAAAACCCTACAAGCTAGGCTTCAGCAATATGTGAACCAAGAACTACCAGAAAGTACAAGAGGCAGTGGAATTAGAATTTTTTCCCCCAACATTTGCTCTTTGATTGTGTGGATTGCAACAAATTGTACCAAGTTCTTTAAAAGGTGGGAGTAACAGATCATCTTACTTGTCTCTTAAGAAACCTTGATAGAGAAAGGATTGTGACAAGATTAACATATTTTTCAAGGTGCACCGGAGTATAAGGCATACCTTAGTTTTTGGGGAGGAAAACAGAGAAAAAATAATCTGCCTATCAGGTATTCATCTGGCTAGACCCTAGTCTGGCTAGCTTCAGCACATTAGTTGGCTGGTTTTGAGCAAGTGTGCTTGCTTTTTATCCCTTGGTTGGTGATAAAAAGAGTTTCTAAAACACTTCACTTCTCTCTCTCTTCAGAGAGAGAAACAATCATAAAAATAGGGAAAGGGAAGCTCGCTTAGCTGGTAAAGCCTGGAAAATCACTTAGCATCTTGTTAGGGTTGAAAAAAGCTTAGTAAAAACTACATTTGGAGTAGAAGGTGCACCCAAATGTTCAGCCTCTTTTAAGGGGGAAAAAGATGTGTCTTATACTCCAAAAAATACGGTATATATTGTTACCCTGCTAATTTAATTTATATGCTGAGTATATCTTGTGAAATGCTGGGCTGGATGAATCATAAGCCAGAATTAAGATCACAGGGAGAAATATCAACAACCTCGGATACGCAACTGATATCATTCTAATAGAAGACCGTGTATAGGAACTAAAGAGCCTCTTGAAGAAAATAAAAGAGAAGAGAACAAAAGTTGGCTTGAAACTTGATATTAAAAAAAACAAAGATCATGGCATTAGGTCCCATCACTTCCTAACAAACAGAAGGGAAGAAATGGAAGAAATGACAGATTTTATTTTCTCGGGCTTCAAGATCCCCACAGATGGTGATCACAGCCATGAATTTAAGAGACACTTACTCCTTGGGAGGAAAGCTATGGTAAACCTGAACAGCATATTAAAAAGCAGAGACATCACCTTGGCAATAAGGATCTATATAGTTAAAACTATGGTTTTCCCAGTAGTAATGTATGGCTGTGACAGTTTGACCATAAGGCTGTGTGCTGAACAATGATGCTTTTGAATTGTAGTGTTGGAAAAGACTCTTGAGAGTCCCTTGGACTGCAAAGAGATCAAATCACTGAATCCCAAAGAAAATCAACCCTGACTGTCCTTTGGAAAACAGATAATGAAGCTGAAGCTCAAATATTTTGGCCACCTAGTGAGAAGCAAGGACTCATTGGAAAAGACCCTGATGTTGATTGATTGATTGATGGATGGATGGCAAAAGGAGAAGGAGATGGCAGAAAATGAGATGGTTAGATATTGTCACTGATGCAATAAACATGGACTTGGACAAACTGCAGGAGACAGTGTGTCAGGGTTTAAAGTAACACCCCCTAATAAAAGAAAACCATCTTGCATGTTGGGTCTTCAGCTCCGCCACAGTGATGGATGTGCTATGATCCATGGAGTCATAAAGAGTGAGACATGACTTAGCGACTGAACAACAATCACAGTTTCATTTAGCAACATTTAATCAACCTTTTAATTGTACTGTTTAGGCTAAAACATTTTGTTGGTATGAATTATAGAGAAAAAAATTATGTTACATTTATATGATTCTATGCAAAGTTCAAATGATTTTAATTATAAAAAAATATTATATTAAGATATTTTTTTGCAAAATCTAAAAACAAAAATGCCAGTACAAGACTTTACCTCTCTGGCAGTAAGGATGTGTCTGGCCAGTTTCACTTTTGCAAAATTTCCCTTTCCAATTGTCTTAAGGAGTCTGTAATTCCCAATATGAGGCTGCTCATCTGCACAGGAAGCTATAGAATTCCTAGAGCGAGCCCCAGACCGACTAGTTCGGGAGGAAATTTCCGATCGTCCTTCACTATGAGAGGTATGCTATAATAAAAATAGGGAAAAAATAGCATATACTGTGACACAATATATTTTAGTACTCATAAATAATTTGATATCAGATTAAGAGACACATAAGAAAATATTGTTTTGCAGTATGTTCGACTATTACAGTTTTTGTTAACAGCTTGTGATAGCCATCAATTCAGATGACTTTAAAGCAGTTCAAGTAACCGTATGTAAGTTATGATAGTCAAATTAAAACTTTGATATTTAAACAGAAAATATTTCTGTTAATAGTTTTGGAAAAGCCAAACAAGCAAACAGCTGATTTGGTTTTTGCAACTTTTTCAGTCTGCCTATTGAACAATTCTAGCTGTTGAAAAGAAGATGGATCACACATGGATTTTATACTTTCAAAAGTATATTCTATATTTCCAATTTTTTCTTTTAAATGCAATATAACTTAATAGTATTTTAACTGAACAGACACTCTTGTTGAATAGTTTAAATCAGTAATACAATACAGGTATTTCTTGCAGTGATCTGGAGAGATTTTATTGATTTCCACCATATTTTACATTTTAGTATAATGTCAAATCAATATTTTGCATAATTATTTAAAATATTTGATAATATGAACTATAACACTTTTTTCCTGTCTGCAAAAAGAAAAAACCCAACCATGAGCCCAATCTCTTTTTAAATTAAATTTGGAGACAAAACCAAGTCATTATATTTATGAATCATTTTCCACTATTTTTCAATCATTGGTACTTGATTTCCAAAGAAATTCAAGTCCTCCCTGTTTCCCCACAATCACTTTTAAATAAAACTTTGCTTAAAGAAGAAATATTGAAACAGTTTTATAACATTAGGCTGGTTCTAATACATGTCCTGTATGACCTTGGATTTTGGAATTTTTATTAATGGTCGATACAATATTATTCATTTACACCGTCATTCAATTTATATGGCTGTCCATTTGTCAAGTGTTTTTATTTTATTCCCACTCAAGGAAGTCTAGGCTCCATCTATGTAATCCTTCTGTTAAAGCACATTTATCCAGAAAACTTTGTTGCCTTTAAGATGGCAAAATAAATTTTATTTTAAGGGGAGCTATTAGTTTCTCTCAATGAATTGTTTTAGTGTTGTAGTCATAATTTGATAATTTATCATTTTACCACTGATAGTCTTAAACATATTTTTATTTTACAAGTGAAATATTTGCTTTAGATACTGTATATAATAAGCATCCATGTAACATCAAAATATTTTCTCCAGCTTTTAAATTATCTAAATTAGACAATTTATTGTATGCATAAACTGGCCATTGCAATATCATGTGCAAAACAAGCTTTTTGAATTTACAATTTTGATCCTATTTTTGGAATTATAATAAAGTGGCACTATCTGTACTATATGAGCCTAGCATTATTGATTCTTCAAATTCTTTCTTATATTTACATTTAGTATTTACTCTATATTTTTATTTATTTAAAACATCTTCTAAACAACTCTGGGTGGCTCCCAATCAAAAGTTAAAACAATTCATAAAATCATAGTAAAATATAAAACTAAATACATTTAAAACATTAACAACAAAAACCAGGTAACAAGTCACACTTATATAATATATGTGCAGTCATAATCTTATCCCAGCACTTGGGGAAAATATTTAACAATTAATTTCCTATATTTTACAATTATCCATACTATTCTACATATCCTTATGCAGTGGTACCTTTACCTAAGAACACCTCTACTTACAAACTTTTCTAGATAAGAACTGGAAGTTCAAGATTTTTTTGCTTCTTCTCAAGAACCATTTTCTACTTACAAACCCGAGCCTCCGAAACTGTAACCGGAAAAGGTAGGAAGCCTCAGTGGGGCCTCTCTAGGAATCTCCTGGGAGGAAACAGGGCCAGAAAAGGCAGGGAGAAACTCCATGGGGTCTCTCTAGGAATCTCCTGGGAGGAAACAGGGCCTCCACCCTCCATGTGGTTTCCCCAATCGCACACATTATTTGCTTTTACATTGATTCCTATGGGAAAAATTGCTTCTTCTTACAAACTTTTCTATTTACGAACCTGGTCACGAAACAAATTAAGTTCATGAGTAGAGGTACCACTGTACTTCCCCCAAATATCTTTCCAATTCTTTTTCATTTTCTAAACTGATGCAGTAATTTATCCATGCATTAATTTCAGTGTTGTTTTCTACATAATAATGAACAATACTGTAATGTACAGTGGTCCCTCGATCATCGCGAGGGTTCCGTTCCAGGACCCCTCGCGATGATCGATTTGTCGCGAAGTAGCGGTGCGGAAGTAAAAACACCATCTGCGCATGCGCAGATGGTGTTTTTATTTCCACCGCAGCAGCGAGGAGCCGAAGATTGGGTTTCCCCGCCGCCTCGCTGCTGCTGCTTGTCCGCGCGCGTGCCGCCCGCCCCCCCCCCCCGCGCTGTTGCTGGGGCCGCTTCTCAGCTGAGAAGCGGCCCTGGGGTTTCCCCGCGCGCGCGCGCGCGCCGCCCGCCCCCCGCGCTGTTGCTGGGGCCGCTTCTCAGCTGAGAAGCGGCCCTGGGGTTTCCCCGCGCGCGCGCCGCCCGCCCCCCCCGCGCTGTTGCTGGGGCCGCTTCTCAGCTGAGAAGCGGCCCTGGGGTTTCCCCGCGCGCGCGCGTGCTGCCCGCCCCCCCGCGCTGTTGCTGGGGCCGCTTCTCAGCTGAGAAGCGGCCCTGGGGTTTCCCCGCGCGCGCGCGTGCCGCCCGCCCCCCCCGCGCTGTTGCTGGGGCCGCTTCTCAGCTGAGAAGCGGCCCTGGGGTTTCCCCGCGCGCGCGCGCGCGCCGCCCGCCCCCCCACGCTGTTGCTGGGGCCGCTTCTCAGCTGAGAAGCAGCCCTGGGGTTTCCCCCCGCGCGCGCGTGCCGCCCGCCCCCCGCGCTGTTGCTGGGGCCGCTTCTCAGCTGAGAAGCGGCCCTGGGGTTTCCCCGCGCGTGTGCCGCCCACCCGCCCACGCCGTTGCTCGCGCCTTACCGGGGCAAGAGGGGGAAGACCCAGGGAAGCCTCTGCCCGGCGGGGAAACTCCACCATCTACGCATGCGTGGAAGGGCACGCATGCGCAGATGGTGGAGTTTACTTCCGGGTTGAAAACTCGCGATATAGCGTTTAGCGAAGATCGAGATCGCGAAACTCGAGGGACCACTGTATTGTAAATCTAAAAGCAAGTAGATTTAAATATATTGATATACTGTATGTCTAAATGTTCTGCAACAGTTTAATCAGGTTTTCTGCTTTTTGTTGTCTAAAACTAAAATGAATTCACTCTCTCCAAATTTAATTATATTAGAGAAATACTGGTGATAGGATAGACCAAGATTTCATGAATATAATTTTAGCCTTAGTACCAATACTAAAGTCTGATTTCTGAACTGGAACGTGTGCTCAGAAATACCATATTTATTAATGTATATGGTTGCATGCCTGAGTATTCTGCAACTGGCTTCAGCTGGCAGCCTTCAGGGCTATATTAAAAAAACAAGATCCTGCAAGTTTCAAATTCGCTCATCCCTACATAATGACTGCTACAAAATCACCAACCTTCATTCAGTGATTGAAGTTGCTTGTTGTTTGAAACCATTTACAAATGTCAACATATCACAAACTACTGAAGCAGCTATCCTTGAATAGTTTTTGCATAGTGTTCTTTCCTTGCAGTGCTCCATTAGACATATTTTAATAGCCCAGGATTTATCTTATAGCAAACTTAGAATGCCTTATTTTTTGATGCATAAGACGCACCTTTTTCCTCCCTAAAAGAGGCTGATAATTAGGGTGCGTCTTATACTCTGAATGTAGCTCTTACCTTGCAGGCTCTTTCATTATTTCTCTATGTCTTTGCAGGGTTTGTTTCATTATCCCAATTTGCTCTGAGTAGGTTCCTTTCCAGCCCGAACCAGGTGCTAACGATGTTCCCAGCTCTTACCAGCTTCCAAGCTCTTTCATTGTTACTCTCTGCTAAGAATGTATTCCAAACCCTGTCTTTGTAGGGTTTTTTCATTGCTTTACTTGCTCCAGATATTTCTTTCCAGCCCTAACCAGGTGCTATTAATGTACCCAAGCCTTTTCATTGTTACTCTCTGCAAAGAATGTTTTCCAAGCCCTAAGTCTTTGTAGGTTCCCCCCCCCCCATTGGTCTAACTGGCTCCTAATGTTTCTTTCCAGCCCTAACCAGGTGCTAACAATGTTCTCAGCTTTTACCCACTAGCAAGCTCTTTCACTGTTACTCTCTACAAAGAAGAATGTTTTCCAACCCCTTGCAGGGTTTTTTCCATTGCTCAGACTGTTTCTTTCCAGGTGCTAATGATGTTCCCAGCTTTTACCGGCTTGCAAGCTCTTTCATTGTTACTCTCAGAATAATTTTTTTAAAGCCCTTAACCAGGGGATAAAATAATGTGCTGAAGCTGACCAGACTAATGGCACTAGCTAGAAGAATACCTGGTAAGCACATTCTTTTCCCTATTTCCCTCCTCCAAAACTAAGGTGCGTCTTATGTTCCGGTGCATCTTATGTTCCAAAAAATATGGTGCTTAGTTTAGCACTTTATGCTACATTCATTGGCTTACTTACAAAATTTATAAAGCTGCCCATCTTATAACCAACTCTAGGCAGCTCTCAATCAAAAATTTAAAAAAAGCATATAGTGGTGCTTTGGTACTCAACTGCTTCAAAACTCATAGAATTTGGTACATGACACATTTTGACATGAAAACATTGTCCTGGTACTCATCCTTTTTTTTGGTACTTGATGCATTGTGATAGGGAAAGGGCGATAGCTATGAAGAATGGACCGGAAGTCAGCCATGCTGAGAAGATTGCTGACAAAAGAAAAGGGAGAAACAGAAAGTCCTTTCTGGCCAAAACAAAGGATCACGTGGTAAATCATGTGGTTTGTTCGTCATTGCTTGTTTTCAGTACTTATTGCAGCTCCCCTAATTAATTAACAATGAGTACCGAGGTACAACTGTACAAAAATATTTAAATTATAGAACCAAATACATTAAAACAATAACACAATGAAACTTACACACAAGAAAGAATGATGTTTCTTCTGCACTCCCTATTTTTCCACGTAATCTCTGTCCCATTCTATGGCCTTCCTCCAGCAAGACACAAGGGCATGTATGCCCTGTTGGTACCACTCCTTGTTCTGGTCACAAAGCCATTTCTGCACTGTGTGAATCACCTCTAATGGCCTCACTCTCTGTGCCCAGTGACTAACTGTACTTCTATCGACTGCAGATTCTCCATAAACTGTACACAAATGTTTGTGAATGTTCCCAACAGTTTCTTTCTCCACAGTGAGAAATACAATGACACACTGCTTGTAACATACATCACTTACAGACACCATTTCAAAACACTGCTGCAACTACTCTATCTGTCTGAAAAAACACAAAATTTACACACACACACTCCTGACAATTCAAATAATGTATATGTAAAGTTTCGTATTCGTACATTACTATAGGCTGAGAAAAAAAATGTAGTGCGTTACTTTCTGGGTGACCCTCGTATCTAATTGAATATCATTGGCATACTGATGATACTGAATGCTGTACTTATGGATGATGTCCTTTAGTAGTTTCACCTTTAAAAGGAGCTATGAAAAATGGGAGCCCTGGGGCAACTCACACTGAAGAGGCCTAAGGCTCAACCATTCCTTCCATACCAACACTGAGACTAGCCACGGAGAAAGAGAGAATCACCATAACAGTGTCTCATACTCCCAACTCTCAAAGCCAATCCAGAATGTTATCACTATTGATGATACTGGAAGTTGCTACAAGGTCCAGGTGGGCTAGAAGGGTCACTCCACCTCTATTTCAAGCCTTCCAAAGGTCATCAACAAGTGTGACTAATGCTGCTTCAATGCTGTTCTCTGGCCTGACCCCAACTGAAAAGGTCCAACTAATTCACTTCATCCAGGGCCCTTTATAGTTGTGCACCAGCCACCCTTCACCAACCTTTCCCCAAAAAAGAAAGATTGGAGACTGGACAAAAGTTGTTCCAATATTATGGGGTGAAAGGATGGCATCTTGAGAAGGGGGTATACAACTGTTACATTCAGGACAACTGTATCATGCCTCCTACAAAGAGATATTAATCACTGCTTGGACTCAACCACATGTCATTTCCCAGGAGGCCTTAAGCAACCAGGAGGGTCATGGATTCAGAATATAGGTGGCAGAATTACCAGTAATAGTTCCAAGGACCCCGTCCATTTCCTTAGTAACAATTGGTTTGAAATCCCCCCCCCCAAAGATAACAAGATTCAGACATATCTCTATTACCTCCAATGGATCTTAACAACTTTCAATTAAGTGAGGTTTATTCAATTTTTTCCACTCCTGACAAAATATTTTGAGCACATCTAAGTGTCTTAAAGTCAAAATGCAAAGAAATACAGGATAGAAAACTGACATTAAAAGTAATATTCTAACAATATTGTCTCACAGAAAAATGTATGCAGAGTATCACTTAAAGTAAGCATACACTGAGAAATCAGCAATGTGTAGGGAAGCATAAGTAGCTGAGATAAAAAGTGACAAACTCCCCTTATAAGAATCCGAAGTAAGGAATTCTAGATAAATTACATAGTCCTAGGTAAATAAAAATGGTAAATTTCACAATTATTTCACTATTCTATTTCAAAACATTCAAGCTTACAAATTTTACTACCTCCTTCATAGCAACTGGATACAATTTTAGTTTCTGGTGAGCTACAATAAAATCAGCAAACAAAAAAAAATCAGCAAACTAGAAACAGAGAAATAAGTTTGATAGTTAATATCAGAAGACGAACAGAAAAAAGCCTGCTTTTTGGACAAAAAAAATATAACCCACCTTTTCACAAATGTTTTCCCCTATAGATGTTCCAGCATCCTTTTTCATTAAGAAATAGGCGTAGTGAAAGCAAGAAGAGAAAAATAAATAGAAATAAACTTGTCAAAAGGGGCAGTTGAATTTTATTAGAGGGATATTTATATATTCTTTTCATTGAAACATATTTCACAAAGTTATAATAAGGACACATTAACAATGATTAAAGAGGACATCATTAACATGCATGATAAATTACTGGTTATTCCACAAAAATACTAAGAGATTAAGATACATGGTTGGTTATAAACTGGCTAAAAGAGAAAAAATATTTTATCATAGAATGGTTAAGAAATGAAACTGCATTGTATTTTATAGGAATTTGTATTTATTGTCCACCTTTAAAAAATTATTTATAAAAACACTTACCTATCATAAATTGTTGGATAGAAAAAAATTCATATATTCGGACCAGGGTCCCTCAAATTGGCAACTTCAACACCCAGAATTATCCAGCCAGCATAGCTATTGAGTTAAAGTCCACAAGTCTTAAAGTTGCCAAGTTTGAAGATCTCTGATTTGGACTATGATGTATTATTTTAACCACTCAGCTATTATAATAATAAGCTCTTTGAATATATGGTCAATCATATCCAGAGATCAAGTTCATAATTACTTCAAAATATGATAATAATAATTATATTATGAACCACTATACCTATACTGCAAATGGATCATGTGTATGTGCCTCTACTCTCTTCCTGGACCGATGAAAACTGTATTTGCCCTTCACACATTCTGCTTACTGAACTGTATAGTCTCTTTTGCAGATAGGTTCAGTAACATGAGTGGAAAATAACATTTTAGGAAAAAGCAGGTGTCCCCAAAATACTGAACTAGATAGTACAGTGATACCTCGTCTTACAAACTCCTCGTCATACAAACTTTTCGAGATATAAACCCGGGGTTTAAGATTTTTTTGCCTCTTCTTACAAACTATTTTCACCTTACAAACCCACCGCCGCCACTGGGATGCCCCACCTTTGGATTTCCGTTGCCAGTGAAGCACCCATTTTTGTGCTGCTGGGATTCCCCTAAGGCTCCCCTCAATGGGAAACCCCACCTCCGGACTTCCGTGTTTTTGTGATGCTGCAGGGGAATCCCAGCAGGGAAATCCCAGCAGCACAAAAACGGGTGCTTTGCTGGCAATGGAAGTCCAGAGGTGGGGTTTCCCATGGAGGGGACCCTCAAGGGAATCCCAGCAGCGCAAAAATGGGCGCTTTGGCTGGCAAAAGGGGTGAATTTTGGGCTTGCACGCATTAATCGCTTTTCCATTGATTCCTATGGGAAACATTGTTTCATCTTACAAACTTTTCACCTTAAGAACCTCATCCCGGAACCAATTAAGTTTGTAAGACAAGGTATCACTGTATTCCTTTCTTTTGCATTGCAATTCCTTATCAAGTACACATAGTCCTTGCTTAACAAGTATTTATTCAGTGATCATATGAAATTGCTGAATGAATTGTAGAACCAGAATGAATGAATGATCTGGCCCTTGAAATTTCTGCCACTGCAGCACTGTGGTCACATGATCAAAATCCAGGTGCTTGGCAGCTCCCACATACTCTTCTAGTTCACCATCTCTTCCTCGGCCTAGTACTAGTGCAAACCACTCCCCCATCAACACCGGCAGAGCAAGCTACCTTATATAAGCAGGGAGCAAACCCCAAATTCACCAGCACTGGTGAGATTATTTATCTGGAGATTGATTGTGTGTGTGTGTGTGTGTGTGTGTAACATATTTTTGCTGAATTGAAAATGAAGAGAGACTAGTATAGATCTATTTTGAGGTTGTTTCCTCTCATCAGCTAGCCATATCCTCACTGGGATTTGAACCTGTAGCCTCTGCCTTGTAAGGCAGAGAATTCGACAGAAAAAACTTATGTATATGTATATTTATTTATTGATTGGATTTCTATGCCGCCCCTCTCTGAAGATTGTATATGTACAGTGGTATCTCTACTTAAGAACTTAATTTGTTCTCTGACCAGGTCCTTAAGTAGAGACGTTCTTAAGAAGAAGCAATTTTTCCCATAGGAATCAATGTAAAAGCAAATAATGCGTGCAAACCCATTAGGAAAGAAATAAAAGCTTGGAATTTGGGTGGGAGGAGGAGGAAGAAGAAGAGGGGGAGGAGGAGATTCGCTGCTGAAGGAAGAAGGTGAGGTGAGGGGAATCAAAAAAATCCAAAACTTTAAGACTTAAAAAAAAAAGGAGGGACTCTGAGGTGGTGAGGAGCACACGCCTCCAATGCACCCGGTGTGAGGCTGCCTCCCATATGCTACCTCCTGTACATTGGCTGCTGCTGCTACTACTTTCTGCCTCTCCCTTCCCATGCTGAAGGGCTCCCCTCTCCTCTCGCTCGCTCACTTTGTAGTCGGCACCTTTCCTTCGCTATGGTGACTCCTCAGCTGCCCAGAGCGAAGGGAGTGTTTCTTTTCTCTGGGCGCTGGCAGAGGTTTATTCCCTGCAGAGGTTTATTCCCTGTCCAAGCGCCCAGAGAAAGGAAGATACTACGTTCGCTCAGGACTGCCTAATCCTCCTCTGGCAGCCCAGAAAGGCCTGAGATGGCCGGGATTAAAGGGGGAATGGCAGGAAACTGGCCAGGCCTTCGTGCTGCTCTCAAATTTCCTGGGAAATTTTTCCGGGCTCGTGTTCTTAAATAGAAAATGTTTCTTGAGAAGAGGCAAAAAAATCTTGAACACCCGGTTCTTATCTAGAAAAGTTCTTAAGTAGAGGTACCGCTGTATATGTATATTTCTACGTATATTTATTTATTTATTGGATTTCTATGCCACCCCTCTCCGAAGACTCTGTCTCTCTGTGTATGTATAAAATTATACATACACATACATACCTACATCTTCTATTGTAATCAAAAATATTGAAAAGTTAACCAAAACTGATTTAGACTTTTTCCTTAATTATACTATAGATAAACAAAAGTTATTATATCCAATAAAATAGTAATCACTCAATGATGTTTGTTAGTTTGCAGCAAGTAACTTTGAATACAAAGAAGGATCTGGTCTTGTTAACTACATAATTATTTTATCTAGTCTCTCCTAATTGACCTTTTGATGTCAAAAACATTTTTCTAAAGCATTGATAATTATTGATTTCATTATATAGATTTTTTAAAAATAAAATGAATTTGAGAAGACATTTTATCTATTTTTTCTGAAACCATGCAATACTATTTTTTTACATATTTTTTAATAATATGTAAGAAGTCAATTTTTATAACAAGATAAGGTATACCAAGATAAGGAATGCAGCAGAAACGTTTCCCTATTTACAACATTTAAATGGTGATTATTAGTTCTACTCATAGTTTATCACATTCTCCCAATATTCATTAGCAAATCCTTATTTGCTAGCAATCTTCAATTTTTTTAAAGGACTTTTGTCTTTAAAACAGAAGCAGGCAAACATTCATTAGCCAAGTGCTATACTTGTTTAAATTACTGGTTTGATGTCCAAATTATATTTGGATTTGTTACAAATTGTTATGTTATGCTGTGAGCCGCCCCGAGTCTGCGGAGAGGGGCGGCATACAAATCTAAATAAATAAATAAAATAAATAAATGGGCCACAATGAAAGATAATTTTAATGCATCCTAGTGAGATCATCCAAGGGCACGGGGTGAGTTACCATCAGTATGCTGATGATACTCAGCTGTACATTACCACTCCGTGTCCACTCAGTGAAGCAGTGGAAGTAATTTGCAGTGTCTGGAGGCTGTTAGGGTTTGGATGGGTGTTAATAGGCTCAGACTCACCCCGACAAGACAGAGTGGCTGTGGGTTTTGCCTCCAAAGGACAATTCCATCTGTCCATCAATTACCCAGTGGGGGGGGATCTTGCCCCCCTCAGAGAGGGTCCACAACTTGGGCATCCTCCTCAAGCCACAGCTGACCTTAGAAGATTATTTCTCGCCTATGGCGAGCGGGGCATTCGCATGGGTGCGCTTGGTGCCCCAAGTTGCGGCCCTTTCTGGACAGGGAGTCACTTCTCACAGTCACTCACGCCATTATCACCTCAATGCTTGACTACTGCAATGCTCTCTACATGAGGCTACTTTTGAAGAGCATTCGCAGACTGCAAATAGTGCAAAATGCAGCTGTGCAAGCTATTTGTGGGCCTGACAAGATCTGCCCATATTTCACAATTACTCTGTGAGCTGCATTGGTTGCTGATTGGTCTCCGGATGCAATTCAATGTGTTGGTTATGACCTATACAGCCCTACATGGCTTAGGACCAGATTACCTATCCCAGAGACTGGTTAGGTCCTACAGAGTTGAATGACTGAGGAAACGTCATCAGGGAGGGGGATTCTCAGTAAATTCAGTCCATAGAGCTATGGGGCTAGAGTAGTGATGGCAAACCTCTTTTTCCTTGAGTGTCCACACCCATAATTCAATGCCTGGGGAGGGCAAAATAGGCGTTGAATTGCTTACCTGAACGCCTCTTCTCGTACGGTGAGCGGGTACAGCAGTCACATGGGTTGCTCATGTCCAATCCGGTGGAACTGAGCCTAGTATTAAAAAAGCTTGCCGGATCCGCCCCTTCCCCAGAATTCGCGAATCCATAGACTAGGCTCAGTTGTGAAGCTCTGTAGTGTTCAACTCTCATTGTTAGAGGAAGAAAGATATAGAAAAGGTAAAGAAGACACATACAAGGGCGGGAAGTGACTGCTGTACCCGCTCACCGTACGAGAAGAGGCGTTCAGGTAAGCAATTCAACGCCTATTCTCCGTACTGAAGGAGCGGGTCCAGCAGTCACATGGGACATACCCAATAGATGGTCCCTAGGGTGGGATTAGCTTGCTATCGTGAGAGATAACGGATTGGAGTACCCTTCTGCCGAAGGCAGCGTCCGCTGAAGCGTAAGAATCAATTTTGTAGTGCCTGATGAAGGAATTTGGCGAGGCCCAAGTGGCTGCTTTGCAGACCTCCTCCAACGGGGCTTGAGTCGCCCAAGCGGCTGAGGTGGCTGCGCTCCTGGTGGAATGCGCAGTGATGTTCCTTGGAACTGAGAGGGAGGCCGACTCATAGGCCTTAGATATAGTCCCTCTGATCCAACGGCCTATTACTGTTGAAGACACTTTGGCCCCCATGACTCTGGGATGATAGGCTACGAAAAGTGCTTCTGACCTCCGAAAGGGTCCTGTGCGTTGGATATATATTCTCAGCGCTCTGGTGAGATCCAGGGTGTGCCATCTAATTGCCAATGGATGGTCTCGTTGGAGGCAGAAGGAAGGTAGGACAATATCCTGAGATCTGTGGAACATGGAACTGACCTTGGGTAAGAAGGTGGGGTCCAGTCGCAAGACTACCTTGTCCTGATGAAATTGACAAAGGTCCTGCCTGATCGAGAGGGCAGCCAGCTCCGAAATGCGCCGGGCAGAGGTAATAGCCACCAGAAAGGCTACCTTAAAGGATAGGTACCTGAGGGACGCCGATTTTAGGGGTTCGTATGGTGCCTGCGTGAGGGAATGGAGAACCCGTGGCAAATCCCAGGATGGATACCTGTGGACCTTGGAAGGTCTGAGGTTGGCTATGCCCTTGAGGAATTCCTGAACTTCAGGGAAGGATCGGAGAGGCTGTCTGCGGGGACCCCCTAGGACAGATGAAATGGCTGCCAGATGACGCCGGAGGGTGCTGGTGGAAAGTCCTTTATGGAAGCCTTGCATAAGGAAGGAAATAATTCTGTGAATGGGGATGCACAGAGGGGAGATACCTTCCTGTAGACACCACTGGTGAAACTTGGACCACGTGTGGTCGTAGATTCGATTGGTCGAGCCCCTCCTGGCCTTTAAAATGACCTCCACTGAATCGGGGTCATGACCACGCAGTTCTAAATCTCTCCTGATAACAGCCAGGCGGTGAGGTGGAACCACTCCGGGTCTGGATGGAAAGAGGCCCCCTGCCGCAGCATATCCCCCGAAACGGGGAGTCGCCAAGGGTCCTGGACGGACAGCTGTTGGAGATCCGCGAACCAGGGCCGGCGGGGCCAATGAGGGGCGATTAAGATTACTCGGGCCCTCTCGGTGAGGACCTTGTGAATCACGTCCGGGAGGATTGGAATCGGAGGAAATGCGTAGAGTAGGCCTGGAGGCCATGGACTCCGGAGGGCATTGATTGCTTCCGCTCCCGGGGATGGAAATCTGGAATAGAAGCGAGGGAGCTGGGCGTTCGCATTGGTCGCGAAGAGATCCAGGACTGGTAGGCCGAATCTGAGGGTGATTTGATGGAACAGATCTTGATGGAGGTTCCACTCTCCTGCCAATCCGCCTGGACGTTGAGACTCCCCGAGATGTGATCGGCTAGGAGCGACTGGAGATGTTTTTCCGCCCAAAGGCCCAACTTGAGGGCCTCCCTCATGAGAGCCTTGGATCTCGTGCCCCCCTGTCTGCAGATATGGCTTTTTGTGGCAATGTTGTCGGTGAGAATGAGAACGTGCCGGTTGGGAATGCGAGGAGAGAAATGCTTCAGAGCCAGGGAGACGGCTCTTAACTCTAGCCAATTGATTGGCCTGGAAGCCTCCTCCGGGGACCACGTGCCCTGGGCTATCATCCCCTGGGCGTGGGCGCCCCATCCCGATAGACTGGCATCTGTGGTGATGACAAATTGATCCGGGCACCTGAACGGGGATCCTCTGTCCATGGCCGGAGACTTCCACCACTTGAAGGATCTGCGAACACTCAGTGGGATGACAATGCGTCGATTTGAGTTGCTGTGCCCCGATCTCTGAAAAGGCAACAGTAGCCACTGGAGTTCCCTAGCATGAAGGCGAGCCCAGGGAATGATGCCTATGCATGACACCATCTTCCCCAAAAGGGAAGATAGGATAACTATGGATACTGAAGGATTAGATAAAATGTTAGAAATTAACTCCACTATACTGAGTTTTCTCTCGGGAGAGAGAAAAACCTGGGAAGATTTTGAATCAATAATGGATCCCAGGTGAGAAATGGAGGTGGAAGGTTGGAGGTGACTTTTATCAAAGTTGATGGAAAATCCATGGTCCTGAAGGACTGACATGGTGACAGCAAGGTCTGTTTTCACTCTCTCTAGGGAGTTCCCATGAATTAAAATATCATCAAGATAACATAAAATGTGGATGGGAGACGCCCGGATATAGGCCGCCAGGGACCCCAAGAGCTTTGTAAAGACCCGAGGGGCCGAGGAAAGGCCAAAAGGCATCGCTCTATACTGGAAATGCCTGCCTTGAAAGGAAAAACGTAAAAATTTTCTGTGGCATTTGGCTATAGGAATGTGAAGGTAGGCCTCAGTGAGGTCTAAGGAGACCATGAAATCTCCTGAGTGAATGGCGGCCAAAATAGAAGACAAGGAGTGCATTTTAAACTTCCTATATTTGATGAATAGGTTTAGTTTCTTTAAATCCAAAATGGCTCTCCAACCTCCGGAGGACTTTGGAACCATAAATAGGATGGAGTAAAAACCTAGGCCCTTCTGACCGGCAGGGACTGGTTGAATGGCTCTGATGGACAAAAGATGAGAAATGGCCTCCTCCATACGGTTACAATCTGAGGATGACCTGGGAGAAGGGCAGGAAATAAAACGTTTAGGGGGAGGTGAAATAAATTCTAAGAGAAGGCCTGTTTGAACAGTGTCAATGACCCAAGGGTCCTTGGAGGTGAGACGCCAATTAGAGGCGAAATGAGCTAGGCGACCCCCTATGGGAATGGAGGCAAGATTACCATCTAGGTTTCTTTGAAGCCCTGTTAGAGGAAGCTCCCCTTTGGAAACGAAACCCTCTACCCCTGGAGTTCCTACCTTGGGAACGAAAACGGGGGGAATACTGACCTGGAGATCTCTGATAGGAAGCCGCTTGATCTTGCTGGCGCCCTGGGCGACGAAAGGACTGCGTTTTGGTAACCTTTTTCGTGGTTGGACCCAAAACCTTCTTCTTGTCCGTGGTCTCCGTGAGGAGTGGATCCAGAAGATCACCGAAGAGAAGGTCACGCTTTAAGGGGCCCTGGGATAACTGCCACTTTTGGCGAACTCCCGCTTGCCAAGGGCGAATCCATAGGAGTCTTCTTGCCGTTGTAGAGGCTGCAATAGACTTAGCAGAAAATCTAGTAGATTGCAAGGTGGCATCAGCCACGTACTGGGCAGCTGCAAAGACCTTGTTGAAGTCTTGTTGACCTCTCAAGTCATCGGGAGGAATGTGCTGTTGAAGTTGGCGAAGCCACAGCAGCATGGCTCTGGAGAAGAAGGAGGCCGCTGCAGAACTTTTAATGGACCAGGAATCAGCGGTGAATCCTCTTTTGAGCATTAGCTCGATGCGCTTGTCCTCTGGGCGGAGGACTTCCTCCGCCTCGCCTGGCACAGCCGCTGCCGAGTGAAGAATCTTGACAGGTTCATCTGGTTTGGGAAAGGATAGAAGCTCTTCATAGGAAGAGGAAAGTTTATACAACTTTCTGTCCTTGGTAGAGGGATTAAGGCCAGAGGCTGGAAAATCCCACTGTTTGAGTAAGGCATCTTTAAACAATTTAGGCATAGGAATTACCTCGTTATCCTCCTGTTCCTCTGTGAAGTAAGGTAAATTCTCCTCCGGGGGATCAGTGGAAGTGGAGGCTTGTTTCTCCTGGGCCGCTAATCCCGTAGAAATTCTAGCTTTGAGGAGGAGAGATTTGAATAGTTGAGAAGGAAAAATAGTAATTGGAGGAGGAACTTTTATTTGGGATTCCTCATCCTCTGATAAGCCCTGAAAAGGGTCTTCATCCTCCTCTACATCCTCATATTCATCCTGGGAGGATTCTGAATCATCCTGAGTAGGAGCTCTGACCGCTGGGGAAGAACCCAAGGGGCGGGAGGAACGAGAAGGAGGAAGAGGTAAAGGTAGCTCATTGATGGAGGAGAGTTTGGCATCAATGGCTTTGGACAACACAGCAAAAATAGATTGGAACTCAGGAGGTAAACTGGAAATATCAGCAGAAATGGCAGAAGAATCCCTAAAGGCCTGGGAGGATCCTGGCTGGGGGGAATCTTCAATAATATCTGGTTCCTCTGGACCTATGCCCCATAGGTTAGGTTGGGGTCTGTCTAGGTTTGGCTCATCCAGAGATAACACAGGGACCCCAGAAGGAGGCAGACTAGAGGCCTCTGGTGGATCTTGGCTACTGATTACTTGGGCCTGCACTTTTAAACGTTTTGCTGATTTGTCATGGATTTTTTGTAGGGCTAGGTCCCTTCTCTTCTCGGCCCTGGTGACCTTGGTCGAGGGGCGGGCCCCTGGAGAAGAGGAGGAAGAGGCCTGGGGGATACTAGTAATCTCATCGCCTGTAGGCCTGGCCTCTCTGGGACCTTTAGTTGTGCCTCTCTTGGGAAAGGTAGCCATAGTCTGACAATTAACAGAAGACAAGGCTGAGCCAATAACTGAATTATAAGGAGAAGATTTCAAGGACTTCCCAAGAGGAATGGATCCTGCTTCGAGGCCTCGAAGCTGCTGAAACGTGAGGACAATCTGGGCAAACCCAGAGTTCGTGCCCCCAAATCCAGCGGGGCCAGCCTCCCTAAACTTAGTAATTAAGTAAACCAAGGCACTCTGGTTGGAGGCTTAGCCGGTGGAGAATTTAGCCTGGGACCCCCAAGGCCCGCTCCCGGATCCACGCGGTGGACTGAGGCCTACGCGGCTGGCAGAAGGCCAACACGAGAGGCCTAGATTTTTAAAAAAGGGCGCGAAGGCCTTCGCGCCGAAAAGATCGCTGCTGAGAATTTCTAAAGGGAAAAGCGATCGACTAAGTCCAGGAGACTAGAAGGCGTCTCACTCCGCAGGAGGTATTTTATAAGCCCTTAAATATAATATATACAATAAATAAGCAATATTTCAATGTATAAATACTTGCACTAGGACCTCCAGGCCAAAGGATTAGAAGAATCCACAAGCGGCCGCAGGAATCGTAACCGGCAAAACCGCCGGGGGAAAAACGAAACCGCAACTTCTCCCAAGTAAAGAAAGCCAAGCCGCGTTTTTTTCTTTTTTTCTTTTAAACGGCTGGCGCAATTAGTGCAAGTAATTAAATAAAGACAATAAATCTTACTACTTTTTGAAGGAAAGATCGAAGGGAAGGTGTTAGAATGTCGAACGAGCTATCACAATACAACCGCAGGATATGCGAACTGAGCGAATTCTGGGGAAGGGGCGGATCCGGCAAGCTTTTTTAATACTAGGCTCAGTTCCACCGGATTGGACATGAGCAACCCATGTGACTGCTGGACCCGCTCCTTCAGTACGGAGAAACATATTTCCCCAGCCCCCGAAAGCCCTCTGCAGGCCGGAAATTGCCTATTTCTCAACTTGTGGTTGGCCCAGTAGGTTCGTGTTTTGCCCTCCCTAGGCTCCAAAGGCTTCCCTGGAGCCAGGGAAAGATAAAAATGCCCTCCCCATTCTGGAAGCCGAAAATGTCATCCTGGAGCCTCTGTGTGAGCCAAAAATCAGCTGGCCAGCATACACATGCAAAATGGAACTGAGCTAGGGCAATGGCTCCCATGCCAGCAGATATGGCTCGGCATGCCACTTGTGGCACCCATACCATAGGTTTGCTATCACTAGGCTAGAGTAAGCCATCCTGGACTCTTCCTTTGACGTGAGGGAAAATAGGATAATTATAAAAGTTATAGACTAAAGGGATTGTGTTGAGGACAGTGTATAGCACAGTACTTAACCGAAGTAGAAAATTACTGCAATAAAATTATAGTTTACAGGCATGCAAATCTAATAAATAAATAAATATACAGTTTCAGCGGAGTTTTGTCACAATGAAATTAATTTTATATGCTCCACAGGACATATAATTACTCTGAATTTCTATTTCTTGCTTACCAAGATGGACACATTTTAATTTTCAGCGGTCAGAGTTGCTATTTTGTTAAACCCCAAAATTATTTACTATTTTGAGATAGATTCTGGAATGATTTGGAATTACAAATACTGACTTTAGAGAGATTATCAAAAATAGAGAGGGCACTTTTTTAATATTGTAGGCATGTAACAAACTTTTGGCAGGTAATTTTCAAAGTGTTAAAAATGTTTGTCCAAACTTGCTGCTCAAAATGTTGAGGCAGCATATCCTCTCAGAGGATTCCCATGGCTGCTTCAAGGACCTCCCATATTGTGCGAGCCAATTTCAGGAGAAATCTCAACTACGTCAAGCTTTTGAGGCCATAACATCTGAACATTTCAAAATCCATTCAAAGGATGTTTCATGAAATACCCCTCCAAATACATACCACAACCCTACTGAACAATTGGGAATAAGAAGTCATTGTCCATATACTGCAAATCATTCAGCAATCTATCAATGTTTACCTGTTCTGTAGTTAGCTGGTGAGACTGATTTAAGCTATGGATTAAGCCTGGGATACTTCAACATCATACATTGCCAGTTTTGGATTAGTATATAGATTCACACCTGATCAACCCATAGTACTTACCCACTTGAGGCACAAATGGCCAGGCTTCACCTACTTCACATTACAGTGGTCCCTTGACTTTCGCGGGGGATACGTTCCAAGACCGTCCACTAAAGTCAAATTTCTACAAAGTAGAGACATTCCCTTCCTTCCTTCCTTCCTCCCTCCTTCTCCCTCCTCCATTCCAGGTTTTACTTACCCCCAGAACCCGCAGGGGCAACGGGGTGGCAAGCTGGGGGCTTTGCTGCGCTGGCGGCGGGCGGCAGTAAGGCTCGGCTTCCAGTAGAGCGTACCAACGCTACGAGAATTAAAGGGGAGGGATCGGGAGGCTGGGGCGGAAGCGGAGCTTTTATTTAAAGAAGCAGGATGGCTGGGGGGGTGGGGGGGAGGAGAGTTAAAACGCACAGTATTGTACATCGGGCATCCCCGGAAAACCCTTGGTGTGCAAAAAAGCCACGGAGTATTTTTTTAATAATATTTTTTGAAAAACCGTGGTATAGACTTTTAGCGAATGTCAGACCTGCAAAAGTCAAGGGAACACTGTATATGAAATATTGCCGTAGCTTTCTGGAGAAAGCGCTAATGCTAGTAAAGGTGGAATCAAATCAGTGAAGAAATCAACCAATAACAAGGGAAGATGGATTCAGTTACAGTAATGACGGTTGCATGATTGGAGGATTTGAAGGACCAGTTAGGGACAGATCATTATGGAGAAAATCCATGTGACTGCTAAAACCCAATCAAATGACGACACATCACCATCTTTACCTTGAATTCCAGAATGACATACCAGAATTATGTTAGTATGATCATCTTTAGCAATAATTTATGCAACCTTTGAATTTCTATGTATTCAATTACGCTTCTCTAATCAGGTGCTCTTCAGTCATGTTGGACTACAATACTATACTGGCTTGAAATTTTGAGGTGCATTTAATATAGACCATTAAATTGTCTGTTTCTCCTGAACAGTTGAATTATCTACCTAACTTTTTCTCATGTGTAAATCTACCCTTTGAATAAAAATAGTCTCTATTGTAAAGAAAATCATCTCTCAAGGAAATATGCTAGAGGCATACATATTGGACCACTACTCTCGCTTGCTTGAGATGAGCAGCTGTAGGAATTAAATAGTGAAAAAACAAAGCAAAATAAGAGAAATATGAAACAGACAGTGAATTTGTAACCAGAAGTCATGCTGCATTTTAAAAAGTAAAACAATATCCAGTACAATATAAACTCCGTTCTCTGAATCCACTTTGTCTTCTGTACAATTATGTAACTACAGTATTAAATACCATTAAACTCATTGATCAGTCAGTAGGCAATATTTCCCAAAGGATCATTTACTATGAACAGTTCAATTTTCTGAATACATATTTTAATATTTTTCTATATTCAAATGTTAATAAAATTCTTTCCAACAAATACTTAAATATGACTGGACACTACTGCACTACCACAAAGAATACAAGATGAACAGCATTGTCAGCAACCACTAGGCTGGCAATATTGATTAATAAAAATAAGCAGCTGATTCAGCAATATGGAGTTTTCCTTTCTGTCATCTCTCAGTGAGGTTTCACATAAAGGTTTAACAGCATACATAAGCCAAAGACAACATGCATTCCAAATATTAAATACTATCCATAGCCAATCACAAAACAGAACAAGATTGACAAAGCTGAGCATCACTATACCAAAGAGATAGAACTGGGAATATTTCATTAAATATTTGCATTATATATCTTCTCATAGCCCGCAATGGCCCTTAAATTCATAATTTGAGAGTTACTTTTTATTTAATTTTATTCATTGATTTTTTTTCTATTGAAGAGACTCTAGGTGGCTTACAACAACTAAGAAGTAATTTTAATTTTGGTCACTGGTATACTATATCATCATGATAATATATAGTAATTATGTATTACAGTGTTCCCTTGATTTTCGCGGGTTCGAACTTCGCGAAAAGTCTATACCACGGTTTTTCAAAAATATTAATTAAAAAATACTTTGCGGTTTCCCCCCCTATACCACTGTTTTTCCTGCCTGATGACATCATATATCATCACCCAACTTTCATCCACCTTTCATAAATATTTTTTTTAATAAACTTTAATAAAGAAACATGGTGAGTAATAATCTAAATGGTTGCTAAGGGAATGGGAAATTGCAATTTAGGGGTTTAAAGTGTTAAGGGATGGCTTGTGATACTGTTCATAGCCAAAAATAATGTATTTAGTTCCGCATCTCTACTTCGCGGAAATTCAACTTTCGCGGGCGGTCTCGGAACACATCCCCCGCGAAAATCGAGGGAACACTGTATTCACAAAGCACTCATATTTCAAATTTAAACTATGTCATATATCTGAATACTTAAGAATTAGCAACTATTTTGAGATAGGAAGTGTACTGGAAATTTGAGCACATACTATGGTCAATGTCAGAGAGTGGTTACTGGCTACTGTAATGGACATGACCAGTTATATAATATCAATTTAGTAGAAGGCAAGCTGATGAATGTGCTCTCTGAAATCCTTTCCAGAATCACAGAACATTCTGGACCATCTTATTACTTTTCACTTTTTCAATGGAAGTGTGGCAAAGAATCATTCAAGACACAATTCAGTAGAATGGCACCCCCAACCACCAAGATTTCTATAATACTCTTCAAGTATGCAGGCCCTGCACCTTAAGACTAATAAAACAAATATCATTAAAAGTCTCAAGAGACTTTTACATTCTTACATGAAAATATGATACTCCTATGGTATCTCATCACTGACATCTTGGGAATTTAAAAAAATATTTTCAGTTTTACATACTTGAATGACTGCCCCATTTCACAAACTCACATGAATGCTAGAAAGGGATGCCAACCATGTTACAAATGAGAATATTACTAGCTACTGGCACACTGCTCTACCGCATGCCAATTTCACAATATTATTTTTCTAATTAAAAAACAACAACAAATGAGACTTGGTAGATGCCAAGAATTGTGTCAATGGGCATTCTCATACTCAAAATGCACATTTCCCATGATGTGGATACTTGATCACAAAATAAATAATGAGTTAGTTAGGATCACCTGCACAAAAGAAATAATACTAAAACAAATGAAGTATTTTGCAAAGAACATTCTAGCTTCAGTGTTACCTATAGGAGAGGAAAAAAATGCTGTTTTTTTTCACAATCTGATATACTGTCCCAATCATGCCAAGTCTGTTTATTGATCAGACTACGTTCTTACTGTCATCAGCACTTAAATGTAAATATAGCAACTAAAGACTAAGACATAGGCAAGCCTGATTCATCAATAAAATTGTCAACCTAGGTCAGTTCTTATTCATCTATTGTAATTATCTATGAAACCATAATAATATCCAATAGGCGTAGATCTGGGATTTGTGTTAGAAACTATCTTTTTAGATTTCAATTTTATTATGCAACATAAGGCTACTTTAAGAAGTCATTTTTGCCCCCAAAGTTCTCTTAGTGATAAAATCCCAGATATGTTAACTTGGGAATTTAGGAATGTAAAGGTCAAATGTGTGATTATTAACTTCTTTTGAAAAAACCCAAAACACCAATAACAAAATTTATTTATTTATTTATTAGATTTCTATGGCACCCTCCTCAACTGAGTCGCTTCGATAAGGGCAGCATAGAAATCTAATAAATAAATACATAATAAACCGACTCAGGGCGGCTTACAACAGAAATAAAGTGTGTAAGAAATCTAGTACAGTATTAAAGAATTCTAAAAATTCTAAGAACCCCATTTTCCTAAAAAAAAAAACAATCAACCATATTCATCCAATTGGACTAACCATTCATGACATCAGCCATAGTTCTTAACACTCAGGGCCAAAGTGCTGTGAAACTTCTATATTCCAATATAAAAATTGTATAATATGAATATAACTATGAAGTACTGTATCTCTAAGATGATCAATATAATTTATGCTTGATTTTCATTCCCAAAACAACTGCATTTATGTATACAGTGATCCCTCGATTTTCGCGGGGGTTACGTTCCAAGACCTCCCCCGAAAATCGATTTTCCGCGATATAGCGGCGCGGAAGTAAAAACACCATTTTTGGCTATGGACAGCCAAAAACTACCCCCACACACCCTTTTTCAAGGCAGCACAAGGAGCCGGGCTTGAAATTAGGGCAGGGAGCGACGAAAGTGCGGAAGCCGACAAAGATTGCTTTGAATGTCGGCTGCCCCCGCCCGCCGTCCGTTCGCCCGGCCACCCGCCGTCCGTTCGCCCGGCCACCCGCCGTCCGTTCGCCCGGCCACCCGCCGTCCGTTCGCCCGGCCGCTCGCCCGTTCGCCCGGCCACTCGTCGTTCGCCCGGCCGCTCGCCCGTTCGCCCGCCCGCCTGCCGTTCGCCCGGCCGCTCGCTCGCCACTTGCCTGCCGTTCGCCCGGCCGCTCGCTCGCCACTCGCCCGCCGTTCGCCCGGCCACCCGCCGTTCGCCCGGCCGCTCGAGAGCAAGAGGGGGAGAGATAGAGAAAGAGAGAGAAGGAAAGAAAGAGATGAGAGAGGGAGGAAGAGAGTGTGAGAGAGGAAGAAGCAAGATAGAGAAAGAGAGAGAGAAAGAAAGATGAGAAAGGAAGGAAGAGAGTGAGAGAGAGGAAGAAAGAGAGAGAGAGGAGTGGAAGGAAGAGAGAGAGAAATGATAGAAAAAAGGGGAGAAAAAAAGAGAAATGAGAAAATGATTGAAGCAGAGAATGACAGGAAAGAAAGAGAAGTGACTCTTAGTGATGACGTATGACGTCATCGGGTGGGAAAAACCGTGGTATAGCAAAAAAACCATGGAGTATTTTTTAATTAATATTTTTTGAAAAACCGTGGTATAGCGTTTCGCAAAATTTGAAGCCGCGAAAATCGAGGGATCACTGTATAAGAATAACTCCATCTCTAATAACCTCAGTGGATTGTTTTTCTTCAGTTCTATCGGGTCAGATTCTGAGACTGCCCGGACAAGTCCCTGCAATTTTCTTGGCAAGGCTTTTCAGAAATGGTTTACTACTGTCTCCTTCCTAAGGTTGAGAGAGACTGACTGACCTAAGGTCACCCAGCTGGCTTCCTGCCTAAGGAAGGGCTAGAACTGATGATCTCCCTGTTTCTAGCCTAATGCCTCAACCATTAGACCAAATTGGCTCTCCAGTGAAATTGCTTCCAAGTAAAAAGCCATTAACACTGCATCATGAAAATAAATTATATGTGATTACATATTGGTTGTGACTGCCAGTGACTGAGCAGTTTATAAATTCACAAAGATGCATCAGCAAATACACTTGATTCACATTCTATAGCAATGTTCTAACCTCTACTGTATAATTTAAAACAATATTATTTAAAACAAGTCACTTAGGCAGTGTGATTTAAGAATTAATTGTACATAATTTACCATGAAGACTGTGGACTACTGGGAAAAACTGCATGGCAAAGGCACCACATTTTAATATTGCATTGTTTTTGAAGAGTGATACTGATAAATCACTTACATTTTATTATTTTTAATTTAAACACAGTAACTTATCTATGACACATTCTATGGTGCCAGAGCAGTGCCTGTTTTCATCTGTTTATTTCATACTACAAGTGGGTCTTTTAATAATTGAGTAAAATGTGGAGTTGGTTCTCAGTGCTCATAAAAATATAATTCAAACACATGCCTTATAAGAACAATGATTTCCAAGTTACCACAACCTGGTTTTACACAACCTGGTATTCTCCAGAAGTATTAGATTACAACTGTGCTTACATTCAAGCAGCATAGCTATTGATTGCACTAATTAGGCTTGATAGCAGTTGCAGTGCAATACATCTGCAAATATCAGACTAGAGAAAGCAGGCCCTAGCCACTGCAAGAATATAGTCTAGAAGAAACTTCATAACAAACTAAATCTGTGTCTTGAAAGCCTGGCAACAGCCTGTTGTTTTTTTGGCAACAATTTTAGAAGTAGCTTGCCAGTTCCTTCTTCCTAAGAGAGAATGACTGGCCCAAAGTCCCCCAGCTGGCTTTATGCCTAAGGTGGGAACAGTTTCTTAGTTTTTAGCTTGATGCTTTAACCACACCAAACTGACATTCCGTTTAAACTAAATTAGGTTTATTTTACGAACAGTGCAAAAACAAAGGGGTGTATAGATGTATGTTAAATATTCTTAAGAATATTGTGTCAAGCAGAGTTATTTCAATGTAAAATAAAATGAATATTTGATTAATAGACCATTTATGTGAAGGGCCTCCATCTTTCTCAAACTTAATGGAGGTTCTCTATTTTTTAAAATGCCTCGTCTAGCATACTTTGGATACAATAGTCATGCCCAATATTTTGTCAGGATGTTTCCAGTGGTATCAAAAAATGTATTAAACTGGAAGAAGGATTAACCATTAAATTACATCCCCATCATGTTTGGCAGCTATGGCTGGCAAGAACAATATCAAATGTGAAAGCCACCCCCAATATGGGTGTTGCAAGTGGAAAAATATTGCTGGAATATAATGAGCATTTATTCATGTTAAAATATGAATGAAAGCACTGTATATAGAATCTCACAATCAAAGCCAAATTCACTTGTAGTGTTATGCAATGTTATTTGTTTTAGTCTTGGTGTGATGTTCAAAGCCTACTCTTTATAATTTCATGCTATTTCTGAATCAGACTGCAAAGACTTGTTTAACACAACACAAATGAAAATCTTCATGCAGTGTGAATGAAACCAGAAACAGAAACTCAAGAGCTTAGGCTTGTAAGCATAGTGAAGTAATTCCAGAAAGTCAGGTCAAAAATTACAAGTTCAGAATAAGCCATCCTATTTTAGAATACCAAAACCTGAAATTGTTTATATGGCCAGCAGTTTTAAGAAAAAGTAATCTGCTACACAAATATATACAATTTCACTTTAAAAATTACTTACCAGTATTGTATTACAAGAAGCAGGAATAATGCTCATTCAGGTTTTTTTTAATCAATATGAAATTTTAATAAATATGTTTTCTTGTAACTGATGCAGAATAGTATTTTGGAAAATGCCACCCAAGGCTCCATTGGATAGCTTCTGTATCATCAAAGATGACAAACTTTTAAATAATAAAGTACTGAATTCATAAGAATTTGTTAACGAGCTTTTCATTTTAAATCCATTTCACTTAAAACTTCTCCACTACAACTGCCACATTTGCAATGAGGAAGTATTTCAACATTAGATATTAAGGAAAAAAGCAAGTTTATTTACAATTGAAATTACAGATATGTATCCTGAAAGTTAAAATGTGTTTAGAAAAATTGAGTATTCTATTCCTGTTTGATCAAATACTGGCTAAAATTATATTAGCTACATTCATACAAGTTAAGATTTACTTACTGCTTCTTATATAGGCCATAATACAATTATAGATAATATGCTGAGAAACAAAAAATTATAGAAAATTTGCTCCCTAATTTTCTAAACCTCTATGTTTTTTCTCAAGGTACATGCATACTTCAGACTGACAAATCCTCTATTTTGAATAACAATGGTACATTAATAGCTGTTTAAGTATTCATATACTCTGGAACTTCATTAATTGCATTGGAGTAGAGAATAAGGGCAATCTTCATAATGACTTCTAAATTACATTAAGTGATTGATGTAAACAACTCTGAAAGATCTAAGGAAAGTCCCTATTAAATAATTCTCAGAGTGGCCATGATTTACAGAACTATCTAATTCTGAACAATTTTATCTAAAATGAAACTTTGAAAGCTTGAACTGAAGTTCAAAATGTTCTACAGCTGAATTTTTGCACTCAACTTTTGCTGAGCACAATTCTGCAGGTTGTATCAAGAGCTAAAGTAAACAAAGAAGAAGTGTTTCATCAACAATGATAGTGAATACAAAACCTTGATAATACAATTGTTCTAAACATATTTTCTTATTTCTAAACCTGGGTCAATCACATTCAATTAATAACAGTTAATTGATTAATAAGCTGAATTTATTAAAAAGCCATTATAAAACATTCAGATATATTTATCATTCCTACATTTTAAATTCTAATGGAATCTTTCTTGGAACCTATTAATTTGCAATTTAAAAAATACAGACAGAAGTATTTATTTCTTATGACTTAAGGTCTCTACCAATCAACATGTTTCTTCTACAGTACCAGATTTCTTTGATTATCTGTTAAAGTGACAGACTAAGACAAATGCTTGGGTTCAACATACAGTCTGCTTTTCATTTTAAATTTCCACAAAACAACTTTATCTAAACTGTTAAAAATACCTGTTTTTATCCAAAATAGAACATAATAGTATTTTTTTCAATATGCATGAAATTAGCAAATGTACAATTTAAGGATGAATAATTCCTTTTCACTACCATCCAAAAAGGAAGTCACTGAATATCAGTATTGAAATTTAAATAGTTAAATGAAATACAAATTACATATATTTACTATAGGTAATACTGTTCATTATCTGTCAGAACAAATGACCAATTCTTTCTCACAATATAAGTATTCATGATCCCCATATATTTTATGCCCAAGAACGTATGTTCTCCATTTCTTCTGAAAACATATTTTTTAAGCACAAGAGGCTTATTTTGAAAAAGTGAAAGAAAAAACAGGATTCCAAAAATAATAGAATTATAACAGGTAGGCCTCCCAAGACTTTTGTTGCAATTGACATTTGCAACAAACAACCTGTAAAAATAATCATGATCATATTTTCAGCTTTCATGCAACAAAGGTTGCGCAGTAGAGAATCCCCTATGTAATATTAAGCTATATTTTAAATGAACAAAGACTATTTCTCTATATGCTATCTCCTTACGTTGATCTTTTTTTCCCCACTGAAGACAAAAGGTGTTTCCCCCCTTTAATCTAAGCATCTGCATTATCACCTAACTTCGTATGATAAGACATTATTAAAATAGCGTTCAGTTACTATGAAACTACACCTTAATGAAGAATCCTTAAGCGCACTCACGTTTTCAGTGTCCCGTTCATTCACCGTGGGCAATGGAGTTCTAGTAGACATTTTCATTCACTTAGCTGAAGCACCGTTTGCAATGGCAAAACCCAACTATTTATTGTATAAAAATAATTTTAAAAAATCCTAACACCTCCCTCCCTCCGAACAAATATACATATATATATTTACAAAAAAAAAAACCCAACGTGATTTTACAGCATGATAGCAGTTATCCTGTGCCACCATCCAAGGAAAAAGGCAATACGGGAAAGAGAAATTTGAGTGATTTTTTTTTCTCCACCACCGCTACTCCTCTTTCTTCTCATCTATCTTCCAGCCTGAGAATGGAGCATTAGATCCTCCTGGGAATCTTCAGGGATCATCTTATAGACAGATTACGGTCTTTAGAAGGTGGGGAGGACAGATTAGAGGAGATTCTCATAGAGCAACAAAAGGGGAAAAAAACGGGCCAAAAATTGTCCGGTGGCCGTTAAGAGTAAAAAGCAAAAAGCAAAAAAAGAAGCGGGGAGATTGGAGCGGGGCAGGCGAGAAGTGCAGGGCGCCGCAGCAATTACGGTAACAGCCCAACTAAGCAGGTTTGCCGAGGAAGGAAAAGTGGGAAAGCAGCAGCAGTCGCGCAAAACCACCGTCGGCTGCGAAAGAACCACCACCCAGAGCTGGTCAAAAAGGGAAGCGCCGGTTTTTCTAACTCTACACGGATGGTTTCACCGGGCCTCGGGCTCTCATGTCTTAGCTGCGCCCCCTCCTCTTCCTCCTCCTCCTCCTCCTTCAGGAGAACTCCCAACTCCTTGGCTGCCTACTACTATCCCCTGCCTATCCCAATGGGGAAGGCTCAGACCCAAAGGAGGACGACCCTTCCGTCACAGGCTGGAGTCTTGCCGGGCCGTAAGGAAAAGAGAACCCCTCTCTGCCGCCGCTGCTGCCGCCAAAGCAGCTCCCTCGGCTCGCTCCACCAGTAGCCGCAGCAGCAGCGGCAGCGGCAACAACGCCGCCGCTCCCGGATGATCCAAGATGGCCGCCCGGCTTCCTCTGCTCCTACATGAACCGGAAGAGACCGCCCATGCACACACACAGGGACGGGCAGCGGGGAGGAGAAGGGGGAAAGGTGGGGGAAAAGAAGAGGGAGGCCGAGGGCGCAAGCGCAGGCGTTGCGTGCTTGGTTCGCCTCTTGTTGCTAAGGTGTTTTGGCGGGGGGGGAGACGGAGGGCGGGCGTTGGAGGAGGAGGAGGAGCGCTTTTCGCGCGGAGGAAAGGAGGAGCCTTTGGGGCTGCTCCTCTTTTTGACAGGCTGCCTAACCCAGAGGTCCCCAACCTTTTTTGCACCAGGGACCGGCTTTAAGCTAGACCAGTTTTCCATGGCCCGGTGGGGGGGGGGGCTTTGGTCATATGGGGGTGGGGTTATGGAGGGGTGGAGCCAGGGCCGCCATCAGGAATTTTGGGGCCCCATACAGCCTAAGTGTCTGGGGGCCCCCTCCCCGCCATTTTAAAACTACTTTATTTTGCGACATACCAATTATGTATGAAATTTACCTTCTTTGGGGAGGGGTGAAAGGGGAGAGTAAGAGAAGAAGGAGTGAAAGAAGGGAATGAGGGAGGAAAGAAGGGAGGAAGGAAAAGGAAAGCAAGAAATGGAGGGAGGAAAGGAAGGAAAGAAAGAAGGAAAGAAAGAAAGAAGGAAAGAAAGAAAGAAAGAAAGGGGGAAGGGACAGGAACAGAGGAAGGAAGCAAGGAAACTTATGAAAGGGGAGAGTAAGAGAGGAAAGACTGAAGGAAGGGAGGGAGGGAAGAAGGTAGGAAGGAGAAAGAAAAGAAGAAATAGAGGAAGGGAAGGTAAAAGAGAGAAAGAAAAAGAGCAAGAAAGAAAGAAAGAAAGAGAATGAAAGAGAAATAAAAATAGAGAGGGGGAATGAAAGAAATGGAAGGAGGGAAGGAAGGAGAGAAAGCAAGAGAAAGAAAGAAAGCAAGAGAGAGAAAAAAGAATGAAAGAGCAAGAGAGCAAAAGAAAGAGAGAAAGAAAGAATTAAAGAAAGGCAACTTCAAAGAAAGGCTCACTGAGCATCTCTCACTCTCTTTCTATCCCTCTTTCTTTCTCTCTCTTCCTTTCTATCTCTCCTCTTCCTTTATCTCCTCTCTCTCTCTCCCTCTCTCTTTCTCTCCCCCCTCTCTCCCCCCTCTTTCCCTCTCTCCCTCTCTTGCTATCTCTCCCCCCTCTCCCTCTCTCTTTCTCTCTCTCCCTCTCTTGCTATCTCTTTCTCTCCCCCTCTCTCCCTCTCTCTTTCTCTCTCTCCCTCTCTTGCTATCTCTTTCTCTCTCTTTCTCCCCCCTCTCTCCCTCTCTCCTTCTCCCTCTCCCTCTCTTTCTCTCTCTCTCCCCCCTCTCTCTTTCTCTCTCCCTCTCTTGCTATCTCTTTCTCTCTTTCTCCCCCCTCTCTCCCTCTCTCTTTCTCCCTCTCCCTCTCTTTCTCTCTCTCTCCCCCCCTCTCTCCCTCTCTCTTTCTCTCTCTCCCTCTCTTGCTATCTCTTTCTCTCTCTTTCTCCCCCTCTCTCCCTCTCTCTTTCTCCCTCTCCCTCCACTCACCCATCCCCGGGGTCTTTTTCGGACTTGCCAATCCAAGTCACGCAGCCTTGCGGAGCTCCTGGTGGTCTCATCCCCGAATCAGCCAGGTAAACACGGCCCCCCTCTTCCCTGGCCCGAAACCAGCGAAGGTTGTGGGAATTTCTGCGTAACCCCGGCCACTTTCGGGGTTAAATTCCTCTCCCCGCCCTCTCCGCACCTCCGAAGGGAGCAGGGCAGCGTTGCTGGGCTGGCCAATTCTGGGCAGGGGGCGAATTCCTCCCGGGGGGGTGGAGGTGTGGATGTGTGCGTGCGCCCAGAAGGCGTCCGAACTTTGCCCGGCGGAGCTCTGCAAACACGAGGCAGGGAGGGAGGGAGGCCGTTGCCCGGCCAGCGGGCACCAAACAGGGCAGGGCTCCATGGGAGGGGAGGGGGCGCCCCGCGTGGGACCCCCCCCCGGCGGGCTCCGTCCGGTCGGGAAAAAGGAGGGCAGGGGTCTCTCGGCTGGGGCGGCGCTGGGGGCGCTCTGCACACGCTCAGGGGGCCCGAAGCTGCGTGTGAAAGGGAAGGGGAGGGGGCACCTCGCGGCTGGGGGCTGTCTGGCTTTGTGATTTTGGCTGGGGGGGGAGTTAGGAAGGTCCTACTTCTCCCCCCCCCAGCCAAAAATTCAAAGCCTATCTGCTGATAGTGGGACAGAGCGGCGCGGAAGCCTCTTGCAGCAGCTGCCACAGCCACCGGCTTCGGCGCCGCTCGTCCCGCTCATCGCCCGTATCCAGCAGATAGGCTTTAAGTTTTTGGCTGGGGGGGGGGGAAGTAGGACCTTCCTAAGCCCCCCCCCCCAGCCAAAAACTCAAAGCCTATCTGCTGGATACGGGCGATGAGTGGGACAGAGCGGCGCGGAAGCCTCTTGCCACAGCCACCGGCTTCGGCGCCGCTCCTCCCACTCATCGCCCGTATCCAGCAGATAGGCTTTAAGTTTTTGGCTGGGGGGGGGGAGAAGTAGGACCTTCCTAAGCCCCCCCCCCCAGCCAAAAACTCAAAGCCTATCTGCTGGATACGGGCGATGAGTGGGACAGAGCGGCGCGGAAGCCTCTTGCCACAGCCACCGGCTTCGGCGCCGCTCCTCCCACTCATCGCCCGTATCCAGCAGATAGGCTTTAAGTTTTTGGCTGGGGGGGGGAGAAGTAGGACCTTCCTAAGTCCCCCCCCCTAGCCAAAAACTCAAAGCCAGGCAGCCCCCAGCCGCCAAAGGAGCCTCCTGATTCTCCCCGCCCTGCCCGACGCCCCGCCCTGTCCAGCATAATGTCCTCTGCCGGGAGGGCAGCGCCGCCGCGGACCGGCTGGAAAACCCCAACGGCCCGGTCCCGGTCCGCGGACCGGCGGTTGGGGACCTCTGGCCTAACCTACGCGGTCGCCTAACCTTAGTTGAGATTTTCCTTTCAGGTTACAAGGAAATATAGAAGATTGACGGCAGAAAAAGACCTCATGGTCCATCTAGTTTGCCCTTATACTATTCCCTGTATTTTATACTTAAACACGACCTAAGCATAACCCATAAAATCATCTGCTACAACGTCCTTCCTGTCAACGACTACTTCAGCTTCAATCACAACAACACACGAGCACACAACAGATACAAACATATTGTAAACCGCTCCAAACTCAATTGCAGGAAATACGACTTTAGTAACCGAGTAATTGATGCATGGAATTCACTACTCTAGTATCATCTCCTAACCTCCAAAATTTTACCCTTAAGACTATCCACTGTTGACCTCACCCCATTCCTAAGAGGTCAGTAAGGGGCGTGCATAAGTGCACCAGCGTGCCTTCTGTCCCCTGTCCTTACTGTTTCTCTATTTTTTACAAGTATCATGTACATGAATATTATTTCTAATGCCTTTTTTTCAAATTTTGTCTTTTACTAGCATCATGTATATAAATATTATTATGTCTTCACATAATTGACAAAACAAACAAATAAATAAAAATAAGTAAATATGTTTATCCCAGGCATGTATAAATTCAGTTACTTTGGATTTACCAACCACGTCTGTTGGAAGTTTGTTCCAAGAATCTACCACTCTTTCAGTAAAATAATATTTTCTCCCAACTAACCTCAGATTGTGCCCCCTTGTTCCTGGGTTCACTTTCCTATTAAAAACACTTATCTACTGAACCTTATTTAACCCTTTAACATATTTAAATGTTTCGATCATATCCCCCCTTTCCCTTCTGTCCTCCAGACTATACAGATTGAGATCGTTAAGTCTTTCCTGATAAGTTTTATGCTTAAGACTTTCCACCATTGGTTGCACTGCTTTTTAAACTCGGGTGGGAATGATTAAAGGGGGGGGGGGGGGGACGTACGTGGAAAAAAACCCACAAAGCTAGCTAATGGTTAGCCTCCACACAAGAAATGTATTTATTATTTATTTAATCAATTAAATTGTGTTAATTAATCACATTGTAAGTTTTTCAATGGTGAAAAAAATAAGGTTCTAAAAGTAAAAATCTCCCACCTTTCTTTTTACCATCTGATTATTTAGGGTGGATCCCTTCTGACTGATTTTGCTGTCATTCAGTTGTAGGTTCCTCCTCTTTTATCTGATCCTCCCCTAGGCAATATTTCTACCCCACCCCACCCCATTTCACATTATGAAAGAATAATGGGACAAGGTTACTCAAAAAAGATTTTGTGAGGTATTGTACGTGTTGGCAATAAACAGAAAACTATGGCAGTTTTAAAATATACTACACCATTATATACTATCAACTGTCAAATAGAAGAGAACCCACTGAAATGTCTATAGCTCTAAAGGAAGAGGGAATTAAAGTATTAACAACTCTGTGTCATAGAAAATATGACTGGCTTTGAGATTGGAAAAGATTGGGCTACATGCCTGTACAAAAGAAGGGGGACGCAAGAATGTGCAAACAGTGAAAAGATGTTGCAAGAATTGATGATGGTGGAGCAAGACAAAAATGCTCTCTTATTTAAAATATACAATGCTTAGATTATAAAATTGTAAGAGAAGATAGCTGGAATAAATGTAATCTTGAAAAAATATTTAAGAAAAGACCTCGAGAAACTCAAATATCTGGCCATGTGATAGATGCAGATGAAGGCCTAGAAAAACGAATATGCTTGTCAGGGTTGGGGGAAATAGATGGAGAAGAGAATGGATAAAGCAGATGAATGGGATCAAAGAAATACTAGAATGTCCTTGGAGGAGCTATGAATTAATATCAGTGACAGATTAGGAAGGCAAGCTATGTCCATCCAGTCAGGAGGTAGTGACTCCTAGCTATTGTTCTGTTTTAAGATCAGCAAATTTGAAGATCATAAATCCCCTCTATACTGCTTTTGAAAAATTGGGGAGCAGAAGCAGAGGTGAGATAAAATATGTGACGTTTTCTGTTTTCAATCCCATATTGTGAATTGTCACTATAGCTTTATTAAATATGCTTTATAAATGCATGTTCTAAACATTATTCTTCACCATGGCCTTCTCTGGTTATTTGTTGTGTCTTTTGATTTCATGTGAAGCCCTTTTTTTAAAAAAGGAGCAAAGGATTCATTCATATAAATACATAGGCGATTCTAGCATCAGAAATATCTGTTTAAACACCTATCCACCTACATTGTATAACGGTGGCAATTAATAGTGCTGACATTTGTATAATGCCAGCAAGTATCCTCTTTGATTTTTTGTTTCATTTGATAGTTTGCTAATTTAATATGTATGCTTATTAACAGTGAAGGACTGCAATTTTTTTTACCACCACACTGTAAGTGTGGGTTATTATGTGGGTGTGGCTTGCCAGCCATGTAACCAGGTGGGAGTGGCTTGATGATCGTGTGACTGTGGGGGGGGGCTTAAAGGTCATATGACTGGCTTAAAGGTGGCCAACTTGATGTCACACACATCAAGGACTATTACACATCAAGACTATTACTGAACATCCAAAATATACTATTTAATTCTATGTATATATGCCATGTGAATACATACATATTACACACAGGCATACAAAAATATATATTATCTACTATATAAACTATATGTGTATGTACACATATAGTTTATGTGCACGCACAGCTCTTCTAAAATTATACACATTCAACCTCATTTACTGAGATAGGAAAAACATACCCAGAGCCCAGAAGGGAAAAAGAGAAAAAAATTCAAAAAAATTTCTACCGGTTCTGCATACCTGATCATACAGTTAGGAGCCCATCACTGCTTATTAGTAGAATAGAACTACTGAATTGACTACCCAATATTCAGTTTTCATAGTCTGAGAATAGCTAGTGAAGTAGAAATGTTACTGAAATTGTTTTTTTCTGTATATGTAATTTTTCAAATGCGGAAAAAGACAAATATAATTGCAATTCTGTTCTTAATTGTCCTAAAAGGAAGTTCTCTTAAAATAATGTGTAATCATTTACTCATCTCAAAGTATGTTTAAGTCATAACTGGTCATCTGTAGAGTGGGCCTTTGGTTCTTTTTCTCCCAAGGGATCTCTACTATATTGACCTTGCTAGATATTTGTTTCTCCCATCTTGCTCAATAGTGAGTTATCCATGACTGCAGAGGCAAAAAGAAATTCAATATGACCCCAGCCAATTGCTGGTTCTGTGCAAACGAAAACAGATGTATTAAAGGCAAGTAAAGGGAAACACACTGTTATCCGTTGCAACAAAATAAAAAAAGGTACAGTGTTGCCTCAATTTTCGCGGGGGATGTGTTCCGAGACCGCCTGCGAAAGTCAAATTTCTGCAAAGTAGAGATGCGGAAGTAAATGCACCATTTTTGGCTATGAACAGTATCACAAGCCATCCCTTAACAGTTTAAACCCCTAAATTACCATTTCCCATTCCCTTAACAACCATTTACTCACCATTATTACTGGTATTCACCATTGAATAAGACACAGTGATCCCGATATTTATAAACAATCATTTATTAACAATAATTATTATTTTTTTGTTATTTATTTGCAAAAGTTATTAATTTGGCGATGATCGGGCAGGAAAAACCGTGGTATAGAAAAAACCCGTGAAGTATTTTTTAATTAATATTTTTTGAAAAAACATGGTATAGGCTATTTGCGAAGTTCGAACCCGCGAAAATCGAGGGAACACTATATATTATACATCATTAATTAGTTTATCTTGCATATATTTTTATACACTGGATACAGTACTACATTTCATCAAATATTTGGAAAGTTACTTCAGTTGATAAATACATATTGTTGACAGTAGAAGGTGGTGTACATGGCATAGATCAGGGTTGCTGAAACAGGACTGCACAAGCGCACTCGGGGAGCACTGGAAACCGGAAGAGTAGCTCCCTGGTGTGCACACGCAGAAGCGCTGGAAACCGGAAGAGCAGTTTCCCAGCACACATGTATGTGCTGGGAATCTGCTCTTCTGGTTTCCGGTGTGCACATATATGCTGGTCACCTGGTCTTCCAGTTTCTGGCATACATGCATGCGTGAAGACCAGTTGGCTGGTGCACACACTGGAAACTGGACCCTCAGCTTCCCAGTGCGTGCATGCATATCAGGGAGCTCTTTTTCCTGTTTCCAGCAATACTGCATGTGCGAAGACCAGCTGGCCAGAAGAGCAATGGGCAATGGCTGATATGCCTGGAGAGAGGGCTCTGTATGCCACTTCCGGCATGTGTGCCATAGGTTTGGCATCAGGGGTATAGATTGTAAGAAGTGAAGATTTTTTTAAAGCAAAGGTTAAATTTATACAAGATATGAAACGTGATCCTCACTAATGGTTTGCTAGCTTTACTTTTGCTAATTTGACATTAAAACCTAGATGAATGCAATTGAAATTGCTGAACGCTTATGTTTCCAGTGTTCAAAAGTAATGTGAAATAACTGATTTGGTATATTTATATACTATTAAAATATTTATTTCACTTATTCCCCTCTTAATTTCAGTGTGAAATTTCAATGTAATCGAATACAAGTTGCCATAATTTCGTAAATTACTCAAGACCCACCTATATCGCCAGGCATGGGGGAAACTGAGACACCTCCCCCAGGCTTTTATATTTTATGTTTGGTATGTATGTGTTGTTTGGTTTTAAATGATGGGGTTTTATATGTTTTTTCTCTTTTAATATTAGATTTGTTCCACTGTAACATTGCTTTTATTATTGTTGTGAGCCGCCCCGAGTCTTTGGAGACGGGCAACATACAAATCTAATAAATTATTATTATTATTATTATTATTATTATTATTACTATTGTAAATTTATATACTGTACATCTCCATTGTAATTACAGCAACAAAATTTCTGATGATGTTACTGATACAACAAAAGATGGTATGCATAGTGTACTTCGATATTTGAAAACCATTTGACAAATTAGTCAATAATGGCTTATGAGTAGCAGGTATAGGATAAATTAACAATATGAACTGACTGTGTATAAAAGAAGAAACAAAAAAATAAAAAATGGGCAGTTTTCTTATTTGAGAAACTTAAAAAGAATCAGTATTTTTTTTAAAAAAACAGTCCAAATAGGTTTGTTAAAAAAATGATTTGCTGGGCAGTGAGATGACCAAGGTTCCTGGTATGCAAAGTTATTTCTGAGTAATTTAGAGCCCGTAATAAGTTCTCTAAGATGCAGGAGAAGATATTAAAAAGACTGTTACCACTTAGCTTAAGCATGGATATATACAGTGTTCCCTCGATTTTCGCGGGTTCAAACTTCGCGAAACGTCTATACCACGGTTTTTCAAAAATTTTAATTAAAAAATACTTCGCGGTTTTCCCCCCTATACCATGGTTTTTCCCATCCGATGCCATCATATGTCATTGCCAAACTTTCGTCTGCCTTTAAAAAACATTTTTTAAAATAAACTTTAATAAATAAACAGTGAGTAATCATCTAAATGGTTGCTAAGGGAATGGGAAATTGTAATTTAGGGGTTTAAAGTGTTAAGGGAAGGCTTGTGATACTGTTCATAGCCAAAAATAGTGTATTTACTTCCGCATCTCTACTTCGCGGAAATTCAACTTTCGCGGGCGGTCTCGGAACGCATCCCCCACGAAAATCGAGGGAACCCTGTATACTGTATAGGCAATGTCTAAAGAGGAAACAGATCTTTGAGTAGTGCAGTTAAAACTGAACTGTGTCTGCTATGAAAAAGGTAAAGGTCATGCTGGAAATCTTTAGAAAACAGCTACCCCCAAGATTAATGGGATTAATGGGATTTCCCTAGCTATAGGATATGCTGGTTAAGGATTGTGGGAATTGAAGTCTCATACATTTGGAGAGCATCAAGTAGAGGGAAATGGGTAATAAGTCAAAGGAAATAATTTCATAGAAATCTGTGTTACCAGCTCTCTTGAAATATATTATTATTATTATTATTATTATTATTATTATTATTTATTAGATTTGTATGCCGCCCCTCTCCGTAGACTCGCCCCTCACCGCATTTCTCTTAGAAATCATTGTAGAAGATAGACAAATAGTTCATATCAGACAGATCCCAATTGTCCTTTGTAAATAAAACAAAACAAAAAGAATTAATAAAAATAATAACCATTTGTATGCTTACTTGGACCTTACTCCTAATCAAACAAGTACAAGATCAGACTATAAATTTCCTTGGATTGTACATCGGGGGTGTGTGTGTGTATGTGTGATTTCTTGCTATATACGTATAAATAAAATTGTGCTGAAAGTATGTCATTGATAGCATTATGAGTTAGCAGCCCTGATAATATTTATGATAAATTAATTCCTTTCATATCAAAATTATTTACGGTATTTTAAATAAAGATGTTTAATAATGTTCTAGTTAACTTCCCCTAACATATCTACAGGAAGGATACTCAAGCTGTGTAAATTAAATTCTGTTAAGAGCAATGGGTTATTTTTTTTTCTTAAGTGTTTTTCTTTTGAAGATGATGAAGTCATGCCAATAATTTTGTTTAATGTGTTTTAAAAACAACAAACTTGTTTTGTAGAAGTCTCCTGTTCGTATCCCAGCATGTCCTCTTTGGCGAGTCACTCTCTTTAGATTCTCTACCTTCTGAGTCAGGCATGTTATTGCACCAACACTGTATTTCCTGTGTGGTTAATATGGAATCAAAGATTCCATTCATAATAGGAAGAAAGGCATGATTTTAGTCTATATAAGAGTTTTAAGAACCAATTAATTATTGATAAGCTTGAAAATTAGTAGAAAGAAACTTAGTATGCAACCTTTGTGCTAAAAAAAGGAGGAGAAGGAGCACTAACAATAAGAGCAATAATTTGACAATAGTCGACTGAAATTGTGATTTTTCTACTGGATGGAATTGACAATCAAATATGAGAATAATGTTTTCCCTTCCCTTCTGTATTATTCTAAACTAGTTGATAAAAGAAAATAATAATAATAATAATAATAATAATAATAATAATGATAATAATAATAATAATAATTTATTAGATTTGTATGCCGCCCCTCTCCGAAGACTCAGGGCGGCTCACAACAATAATAAAAAACAATATTATAGCAAAACAAATCTAATATTAAAAAAGAAGCATATAAAACCCTATCATATTTAAAAACCAAACAACACATACATACCAACCATAAAATATAAAGAGCCTGGTGGTATAGATAGGTCTTGAGTAGTTTACAAAAGACAAGGAGGATGGGGGCAGTTCTAATCTCTGGGGGGAGTTGATTCCAGAGGGCCGGGGCCGCCACAGAGAAGGCTCTTCCCCTGGGGCCCGCCAAACGACATTGTTTAGTCGACGGGACCCAGAGAAGGACAACTCTGTGGGACCTTATCAGTCGCTGGGATTCGTGCAGTAGCAAGCGGTTCCAGAGGTACTTTGGTCCAATGCCATGTAGGGCTTTAAAGGTCATAACCAACACTTTGAATTGTGACCGGAAACTGATCGACAACCAGTGCAGGCTGCGGAGTGTTGACAAGACATGGGCATATCTCAGAAAGCCCATGATTGCGCTCGTGGCCACATTCTGCACGATATGAAGTTTCGAAACAACGGTAGCCCCATGTAGAGAGCTATATACTGAGCTATACTGAGTAGGATGTCATAAGCATCTCTTTCATTGTCTGCAAAAATCATAGTCATTGACAAACATTAGTCTGTGATGAATTCATCTTGTCCAAATTTGACACCACACTAACTGTCATGGATTTTCTGTAGGACCGCATCAATCACAATGTTGAGCAGCAAAGGAAATACAACACAGTTTTGCCTTAACTATCTGTGGTTCCAAAAATTTGAATATTTCATGTCGATATTTAGCACCACAAGATTAACTTAGAGATTAATGGAGATAAGGGATTATAGTATATCTGTCACTATAAATAGTGATATTAGTTATATTGTTTGTAAAGTTTGTGTTTTACTTTTTACGTTGTTTCTAAATGTAAATAAATCTAATAAAAATTATTTTAAAAATGCAATTTTGCTTTAAACCAGTGAATCTTTGAATGTTTTGCCATTAATGCAAATAGAATTTCACGATCTCTCAAAAAGCTGCTGCAGGAAGCATAGTGTTTTAGCAAGCATATGTTCTTCAGCGAGTACTTTCTATAATGTTGATTAATGGGCATTATCAAAGGTTCCCACAATTCATTAACACAATTATGAGCTTTTCAGCGTGTTCCTTGAGCAATTGTTATAATACAAAATTTGGACACAGCATCCTCTTGACAGGAACTCTTGACTTGTTCTCTTCTGAAGGCGTTTTTGGACCGCTTTCATAAGCACCTTGCCCATGATTGACAACAGAATAATCCCATGGTAATTCTTTAATTGGTTGTCTCCTTTATTGAAATTGGCACTATTATCGCCTTAACAAATTTAATGTTTCCTAAGATTCCCAGATAGTTTGAAGAAAGGGAGCCAACAATTTAATATAGAGCCACCAGCCTTAAAGTAGTGGTGCAGAGATTTAGTCAATTATTATGTATGCAGTTAAAAGAAACAGAGGGGAAATTACTCATTCCCAAAAGAAATTGAAACAAAAATGTAATGCAAGTAAATAGTCCAAACACATACCACATCTCAGACATCAACACCCTTGAAAATGTCCAAAGATATTTCATCAGAAGAGCCCTTCACTCCTCCACTCGAAACAGAATATCCTACGAAAATAGACTAACAATCCTGGGCCTAGAAAGCCTAGAACTACAGCGCTTTGAGTATTGCCCACAAGATCATATGGTGCAACGTCCTACTGGTCAATGACTACTTCAGCTTCAACCGCAATAACACAAGAGCACGCAACAGATTCAAACTTAATACGAACCGCTCCAAACTTGACTGTAAAAAATATGATTTCAACAATCGAGTTATCAAAGCATGGAACTCATTACCGGACTCAATTGTGTCAACCCCTAACCCCCAACATTTCTCCCTTAGACTCTCCACGATTGACCTCTCCAGGTTCCTAAGAGGCCAGTAAGGGGCGTACATAAGTGCACTGGCGTGCCTTTCGTCCCCTGTCCAATTGTCTTTCCTTTCTTTCACCTTTCATATATATTCTCTACCTTTCATATATCATCTCTAAGTTCACTTTTACTCTCATATATATTACCACATGTCTATTTTTCTTCCTATGTATTTGTGTATTGGACAAATGAATGAACAAATAAATAAACAGCAAAGGACTGCCGGTGTGCCCTCTGAGGCCGTCAAGGGCACGCGTGTGTCTAGCAGACATGCTCACGCTTGTGGGTGCGGGACTTGGTTTCTGCACATGTACAGCAAGCAAAATCTTGTGTAGGGACGCATGTACGAGTGAAATTTTGGTGATTTTCACTGATATTGTTATTTCCGCGTATGCACAGAAGCAAAAAATCAGTGAAAATCGGCAAAACTTGCTTGCGAGAGTGTCTTCATACAAGATTTTGTTTGCTGTGCATGCACAGAAGCCAAATCTCATGCAGGTACGCATCGGGGATGCACAACTGTATGCCATCCCGAAAATCATTACCGAAGCGTAGCACCTGACCATTCTGGCCAACACTAAGTCCAAACCATCCTATATATTAGATGAATATGAAAATGAATGTTTTTAATTGCATATCTCTCCTAAATTTAGCATTGTTGGTATCTTAATAAGCAGTCCAAACTTGCATTATTTTACATTTGGAAACATTAAACTGCTGTTTCCATTGCTTTGACCACTTCACTAGTAAAGCTAAATAATTTGCCATATTACAGACACCTCCAGGAATATCAACTCTATTGCACACTTTAGAGTCATTGGCAAATAGGCAAACCTTCCCTACCAAACTTTCCCGTATGTCACTCACAAAGATATTAAAAAGAATAGGACCCAGAACAGACCCTTAAATGTACTCTTAAATCTACCACCTTATGATAATTATGAACTAATTTTATTAATTTCATAAATTATCACTGCAGAGATAGAGGTCACGTAGACGTTATGTGCAGCAAACTGCCTACCTCAAGCAGGCCTCAAATACCTACATGACCTCACCCAGTTCACATCACCAGGATCATATTCCTGGCTGGTACATGATCTCATCTAGGTTGTATCAGCAGGATGTTCTTAAGGATTGCTGAGGAGGATTCACCAATAAAATACTTTTGCCCTTTATTTATTTTATTTTTATTCATTTGTTTTGTCAAGTACATATTGCTGGCATACAAAGATAGAATAATATTTATATACATGATACTAGTAAAAGAGAAACATTAGGACAGGAGACGTAAGGCACCCTGGTGCACTTATGCATGCCACTTCTTTCTTTGTTACCCTTTGTTGCTTGGAAAACTGTATAAGAGCAATAAACACTGTGAAGGCAGTCAGGTATCTTAGCATCCTGCAATGACTGGTCTCTAACACCATCAAATCTCATCTTCATTTAAAAGAACAAGAAGGGCAAAGCTATATACAAACAGTATATTCTAGACAAGAGGAGACACAATTAAATATGAGATGGTTATGTAGAATCTAGAAAGCATCTAAAGTATTTTTATTATTTGAATCCCATGGAACAATTTTAAAAAAAATAAATACATCCATTCTTAATTTTTATTTTGAATGTTTAGGAATTAATATAAATATATGTCGTGTACTTTTTTATTTATTTTAATTATGTTATAATAGATATTACTCTATGAATAAAGCTAGTAGTACTACAAATTCGAAGAACCAGTATAAAAATATCTGACTTATACCTCTTATTTTGTACACTTATCTCTCCATCTGCCATAAAAACCACAAAGTTGGAAAAGACCATTTAGGCCCGTGATAGGTATCAACTTAGTTTCTGCTTCAATGCATCCAAGGAAGGAGAGTCCACTATATTACTGAGCAAACTTCTTATCTTCCTGCAATTCAGTTAACTACAAAGGGGATACATGAGGGAATTATATGTTCATCCATGGGGGGGGGGAACCTGTACAGACTAAGATAGGAATGTTTGTCATGTTACCACAATTATACAAGACAACCTACTAGAATGATATTAATTTTTTATGATTGTTAAAAAACGGTTATGCACATGAAACCAAATATTTATGGAATCATATAAGCAAAGAAACAAAAAGAAAGGCTTAGGAAAGTTATCTCACTGAAACATTTGCCACAATGTAATAATACAGTAGTCACTTCTAATACAGTGTTAAGAGTATGCAGGGTATCATATGTAACAATTCTGACTCAATCATCAAGTTTTAAATGTTTATTATTTTATAACAAAGACAAATGGAAATGGAAAAAGAAATTAATTCATTTTTATATATTCTAGTTCTTCCTAAAATTTTGTATAATCAAACTCTGTTTAGACGCAGTTAAATCTATGAAAACAGCAAACCATGGTCCAATGGTCGAATGCTTTATCTAGAATTCTATATCATGATATTATTTGAGGTCCAAGACAATGACTTTTTAAATACTGTAAAGTTTGTGTAACCTCCTACAATAATGCTTGTGTAAATGGTGATGACTGATAAGGTTCCTGCTGACAATGCGAAGTATCACTCAATTTCACTGTAAAATGATGTCAAAATATTGACTGCCCCTGGCATGTAGATGATAATTGCTTTTATTATCAACCCAGCACAATTTGGTTGTAAAAAAATTTGTCAAGGGTTGGATAACCTTACACTGCTCATTCATATTCTTTACATACAATCTGAAAAATTGAAATCTGCACTGATTTGTCTTACCGGAAATACTGATGGAGAGTTGTTAAAAAATCACCCAAATACAAAGTCCCAGGAATAGATGGGCTATTAACGGAAACAATTCAAACAGCATGTAAAAGCAGCATCAGATGGCTACATAGGATATTTAGTGCAGCGTGGACACAACTGCATTTACTGGTTGGCAACAAGCAGCAATATCACTGTAGAAAAATGAAGGAAGTAATGGCAATGCACACAGCATTGAGGCCATATAGAGAAAATGTACACTAAGATAATATAAATGAATAAGACCAATTATAGAACCACAACTAACAAGAGCAGGTTTTTAGAAGAAATAAAAGATGCACAGGTTCAATTTTGTGCTTAAACCTCTAGTAGAAAAGAATATTCAGTCTTCAGTAAATGATGTGGATAAGGGGATAGAAGGGGAAACTCATGAAATTTGCAGATAACATCAAGCTGACTAGAATAGTCAAAACTGCAGAAGACAGACTCAAAATACAGAATGAGACTTGAACACTGGGCCCTATCCAGGGATGAGTTCTAACATACTTCACTGCCGGTTTGCTTCCTCCTGCGCCGCATGGCTGCACCTCATTTTGCATGTACGTGAATGAGCAATGCCAAAAATTCCAAAAACATGTAAAAGAAAAACCCAAAACAAGATGGTGGTGCATGCGCAGTGCTGGAAACCCAACTTCTGCACACGCGCAGAAGAAAAAAAATCAGCAAAAAAAAAATTCCCCCCAAAAAAGATGGTGGTGTCCACAGACCATCACCAACAAAACTGGTTCCATGATGTCATTGTTACATCACCAGTGGTTTGCTACCAGTTCTGTAGAACCAGTGCGAACCGGACAGAATCCACCTCTGGTCCTATCTAACAAAATGAAATTCAATAGTGAGAAAAGTAAGGCTCTACATTTAGGCAAGGAAGACCAAATGCACAGGTATAAAATAGGTGGTATCTGGCTGAATAGTATTAACTGTGAGAGAGATCTTGGAGTTCTGGTGGACAATCAAATATGAGCCAGCACAACAAATAGGCTGGATAAACCCAGCCAAATCCTAGGGGTCAAAGTAAAGAGGCAAACTAAAAGATAGACTGCCCAGATGAGAAGAGGCAACATGAAAGGGCGCAGCAGCTGAGATAACTGAGGGGAAGAGAGGCATTTATCTCCTTCCCTCAGATTGATGTGAGGTAAAAGTTCTTCAAGTGGTTTCCCTCTGATGGAATAAAGATTTGGAAGAAGAGGAGAAGCATCAAGAAGACCAGCCAGGATCAAACAAGGAAAAAAGATGAAGAGGAAACACAGACTTTGACAGAACAGAAATAGCAGAAACTTTTAAAAAGATAAAAGACAGATTGAATTCTGTAAGTCCCTTTGTAAAATAAAAATCTCAACCCACCCATTGAAGGGAGATGCAAAACCCAATCAAGGGCCAAGTTTCCAATGCTTTGAGTCTGTTGAATCTGGATCAGTCTGGTAATTGATGGCTCAAAAGAAGAACCTGTGATAATTTAAAGCAATTAAAAATCTAGAGAAACAAATCTCCAACATGAGAAATGGGAAGCTCCTATTCAACCCCACCCCAAGCCTTGCATGCATGTTAGGACAGGCAATCTTATTTATTTATTTACTTACTTACTTACTTACTTACTTACTTACTTACTTACTTACTTACTTATTTACTTATTTAGTCAGTCAGTCAATTACGTATTGATAGTATACAAAGATACTATACAAGATAACAATGTTTATATACATGATACTAGTAACAGAGAAACATTAGGATAGGGGACGGTAGGCATGCTGGTGCATTTGTGCACACCTCTTACTGACCTCTTAGGAATCAGGAGAGGTCAACATTGGATAGTCTAAAGGTAACGTTTGGGGGGGTTAGGTGATGATATTACACAGTCTGGTAGTAAGTTCCATGCATTAACTACTCGGTTACTAAAGTCATATTTCCTGCAGTCGAGTTTGGAATAGTTTACTTTAAATTTATATCTGTTGTGTGCTTGTGTGTTGTTTTGGTTGAAGCTGAAGTAGTCATTGACAGGAAGGACGTTGTAGCAGACTATTTTATGGGCTATGCTTAGGTCATGTTTAAGGTGACGTAAGTTTTCTAAGTTTTCTAAACCTAGGATTGTAAGTCTAATTGTGTAGGGTATTCTTTTGCGAGTGAAGGAGTGGAGGGCTCTTATAGTAAAGTATCTCTGGACATTTTCTAAAGTGTTTATATCCAAAATGCGGTGTGGGTTCCTGACAGATGAGCTGTATTCAAGGATTGGTCAAAAGTTGCAATGACATATTAGTAAAACAGTGAAGTCATATTGATGGGATGTGGGAAGAGATTCTTAAGGGGCTGTCGGGGTAAAGTTGAATGTGTTTTCATTTATTTGTTTGATATTTAAAGGAATATGGTCCCTTTTTAAAGAGGTGGCTAGCTGCGACCCATTTGGTGGATGGGGCAGAAGTCAGAAACACCAACAGGGAGGGATTCTAACTTCTCTTGTCATTTCCTTCATATAATTTCTGTTCTTCTCTTATGAGTGATGTGAAACTAAGACAAAAGCTGCACATAATTCCCACTGTGAAATTTATCTCCGTAATAGACAGAATATAACCAGCCTATTTATGAAAACAATAGTTGGCTTTTTTGCACAAATTTGATCCTTCAGCCAGATTGTATCATGAGAGAGCAGTCTGCAACCCTCCAACTTCCTGTTTTAGAGGTCTTTGGAGTTCCCCAAGACCACATACTTGAAATTACGTAGCAGATCTGCAACAGTTATACGTATGAATACACGCACACACACATGTATACACATGCACATATGGTTCAAAGGACATGTCCTCCAAGTTAAAATAAGTTCAAAAAGTTCAGGCTGCATCCCCACCTCCCTGAATCAACACCATGCTGTCTTACCACCTTAGAGCAGTGATTTTCAACCTTTTTTGAGCCGCGGCACATTTTTTACATTTACAAAACCCTGGGGCACATTGAACAGGGCGGGGGGGGAGGGGGGGCTAAAAAAAGTTTGGACAAAGAATTCTCTCTCTCTCTCCTCCTCCCTTTCACTATATTTCTCTCTCCCTCTTTCTCTCCCTTCCTCTTTCTTTCTCTCTCTCCATCCATCTTTCTTTCTCTTCCTTCCTTCCTCTCTTTTTTGCTCTCTTTCTCTCTCTCTCCCTCCCTCCCTCTATGTCTTTCTCTCTCTCTCCTTCCCTCCCTCTCTTTCTCTCTCTCTTGCTTTCTCTCTCTCTCTTGCTCTCCTGCTCTCTCTCTTGCTTTCTTTCTCTTGTTCTCTTTCTCTCTCTTTCTTTCTTTCTCTCTCTCTTGTTCTCTTTCTCTCTCTTGCTTTCTTTCTCTCTCTCTTGTTCTCTTTCTCTCTTGCTCTCTCTTTCTCTCTCTTGCTTTCTTTCTCTTTCTCTCTCTCTCTGAGCTTCGCGGCACACCTGACCATGTCTCACAGCACACTAGTGTGCCTCGGCACATTGGTTGAAAAACATTGCCTTAGAGGACAAAAATGAATTGATGTATTTCCCATACATAATAAAGATTGACCTTCCCTATATATTGCTAATTCTAATAAGGAATTATAAGATATAGATTTTTTCACTCCTTATTTCTACTATTTTGCTTTTTTTACACTGCTCAAAAAAAAAATAAAGGGAACATTCAAATAACACATCCTAGATCTGAATGAATGAAATATTCTCATTGAATAGTTTGTTCTGTACAAAGTTGAATGTGCTGACAACAAAATGAAATTGATTGTCAGTCAGTGTTGCTTCCTAAGTGGACAGTTTGATTTCACAGATGTCTGATTGACTTGGAGTTATATTCTGTTGTTTAAGTGTTCCCTTTATTTTTTTGAGCAGTATATATTCATAAATATAAACATAATCTTGTCCCAAACTAAAAGGGCTGCCTCTGTGAAAATGGAGGTTGAAACAATCCCAGAGCTGCAAGAATGATCTGATATCTCCATTATGCTTAACCAACATCAATTATTTACTTGGAGGGTGGGGGGAAATGGGCAGCCCAGTCTGACAGCCTGCTGCCTTGGATGGCATTGTGCTTTGGCTGTTTTTGCTGAAGCTGAGCATGTCAGAACTGAGAACAAATCCATTGCTACCTGAATATATGAGTCAGAAAACAAACAAACCCTGATTTAGAAATGAAACATAGAGACTATCCAAACCAAGTTGTTGATTGGACATGGATATACTTGCCCACCACACTCTGAGCCTATGCTGGTGTTGTAAACAGTTGCACATTGATGCCAAACAATCTCCAGGGACTTACAGATTAATGAACTGCAATGGAATTGCATCTTGTTTGATTGAGTTTGAACAGACGGATTAAGCTGTGATGCCAGTCAGCTCCGATTTTGAAACGTTTAGCATTTGCTAGCAAATAGATTTGACAAAAAGTTCAGTAATATGCTAATAAGGCAGGAAATGATCAATTGTACTTCATACACAGTGGTTGCTGATTCATCAGTATTTTGCTTAAGATAGATTATTTTTAAAACCTTCACGTTTGCAATGTTTCACTTCACATGTAGCTTTCAATGATGTTTATTTTTAGTTTTAAGTTTGTGGTCTGAAGAAGATTCCATAGGAAATTCTGTATCAGTGGAATATATTAAAAAATAGGGATTTTCCCTGATTAAGTTTCACATATTAACAGAGATATGATCTAGAAGCTTACTCTTTAAAAACATCACTGAGCCTATAAATACTTGCCCCAGCTGTACCAATATCCCACATCCCTCCTTTTCTTGAAGGCACCTGTTGACATGAATGCCCCAAGTTAAGATTAGCAGCACAGTATGGAATGGGAAGGCACTAAATCTGTAGGCACTTTTAGCTGCCAACAAGACAATATAAGTTTAGACAGACATCCAGCTGCTCCATTCCAGAAAATCACATTGGTGGTGAGAAGGGGAAAATCCAAGTATATAAACTGTAGTATTACAGGGAGGGGGGTGATGGGGGGTTCCCTATTGGAAAGTTTGATGCGGTATGGTTTATTTTAATTGAATTCCCATTAAAATTGGTAGAAACATGTGATTCTATTTGGGGATTGGCTAACAAATTACAGTAGTGTGTTGTGATGAAAGAGAAAACTCTGGGGTTTGCAAAAACCGCAATAAACAAAAAGGCCATGAGTTGCCGTGTTCTGTGGTACTGGAGCTCTCTTGGAAAAACTGTTGTTTCAGTCTAGATAACTTTTTAGGCACTTCCTTATTCCATCTGAAGAAGAACCACACTGGAATCCTTTGGAGAAAAATAAAAGACTTCGGAGGTTTAAAAGTAGTCTTTAGTTATTGTCAGTCACTTAGTGCAGTGTTTTTCAACCACTGGGCCATGGCACATTAGTGTGCCGTTAGACATGGCCAGGTGTGCCAAGGGGAAATTAAACATGGGTACCCAAACTACAGCCCGCGTGCCGGATATGGCCCGCGGAGGCCATTTATCCGGCCCGCCTTCATCCACCTCCATCCGAACATTAACATTCCCTCCAGCTATCAGCGACAGGAAGAGTGGAGGCACAGGGAACACTCACTGACCAATCACCTTCTAGGATTCATCTCGACCACTAGCGGTGAACCAATAGCAGGCCGCCTCTCATCCACACCCAGGAAGGTCCCCGCTCATGCTGCCGCGCACTTATCATTGTGTGGCTGCGGAGAATAGTTGAAGCTGCTACTCCTCCCCATGGTCACGATTTCTAATCCTGGTCAGGACTGGAGGTAAATGTTGCCACCATTAGATGAAGCCTCAGCTGGTTATGTCTATCCTGATGGTGTATATAGATATTTGACCTTTTTCTTTTTATAAGAGGCCCCCGCAGAGGGTGATATACAATGCATCACAATGTTATCTGTATTGTATAAGGCCTCCTGAAGGGTCATCTTCTTAAAGAGCTCAAGTGTCATTTTGTGTCACTTTGGTTGGTTGTGTGCCCCAGGAGTCTGTAAATGTACAAAATGTGCCATGGCTCAAAAAAGGTTGAAAATCACTGACTTAGTGAGCATTCAGAATTATGACCTACTTGAAAAAAGGGGACTTATGACCCAGATCCAAAGTTCTGACAGTTGTTTCTATAGTCATATGACTGCATTTCAGGTGTTCAGCAATATGGCTGCATTTTTGGCCATTTATAGCATCCCATAGTTCAGTGTTTCCCAACCTTGGCAACTTGAAGATATTTGGACTTCAACTCCCAGAATTCCCCAGCCAGCACTTGCTGGCTGGGGAATTCTGGGAGTTGAAGTCCAAATATCTTCAAGTTGCCAAGGTTGGGAAACACTGCCATAGTTGCATGACCACGTTTTACGGCAGTTTTAGAAGTGCCACTTGAAAAGTGGCACTTCTAGTGTTTGGCAAAACTGCTCCCATAGTAAACAATGGGTTTGCAGTTATGACCACAATGTTCGCCTAGCAGCCATCACAAAATAGTTTTAAAATATTTTGGTATAATATTTTCAACAATTAAGACAGACCCATTACAATGACTACAATTTTGTACAATTACAAAAGCCAAAACAGTTCTAGGCTGTGTGAAGTATTAATTCCACTTGATAAGGCCTTGGTAAGGCCACACTTGGAGTATTGCAGTCAGTTTTGGTCCCCACGATGCAAAAAGGATGTTGAGACTCTAGAAAAAGTGCAGAGAAGAGCGACAAAGATGATTAGGGGATTGGAGGCTAAAACATATGAAGAACGGTTGCGGGAACTGCGCATGGCTAGTTTAATGAAAAGAAGGACGAGGGGAGACATGATAACAGTCTTCCAATATCTCAGGGGTTGCCACAAAGAAGAAGGAGTCAAGCTATTCTCCAAAGCACCTGAGGATAGAACAGGAAGCAATGGGTGGAAGCTGAACAAGGAGAGAAGCAACTTAGAACTAAGGAGAAATTTCCTGACAGTTAGAACAATTAATTAGTGGAACAGCTTGCCTCCAGAAGTTGTGAATGCTCCAACACTGAAAGTTTTCAAAAAGATGTTGGAAAAACCATCTGTCTGAAGTAGTGTAGAGTCTCCTGCCTAAGCAGGGGTTTGGACAAGAAGACCTCCATGGTCCTTTCCAACTCTGTTGTTGTTGTTGTTGTTGTTGTGATTTGAAGGCTAACTGCATTACATAACCACAAACAATTCTGATAGAGCCATGTCTGCCCCAAGTTTCAAATCCTGCTATAAAACCCCTTTCTAATATATACAAGAAATCAACAGCTTTCTGTACTGCTGCCACAACCTAATATATATATATATTTAATGTTTCTTTCCTTTCCTCCTGCATTATGATGGATGTGCGAGATGAGTAGTTTAGCAATTGTGCTGTTGCAGCTATTGAAATATGAAGCTCATGGGATATGTTTGTGAGATCTACGCATGTGTGATTCAACATCCTTCACCAACATGATAGCTACCCTGGGATTAACCTTTATTTCTTCGAAACATCAAGCCTCACCCTCTTTCCACAGCACCTTAGTGATTGTTGGATGCTTCCGTACCAGCTGGTAATGACTGAGATGGGTGAGACTGCAAAATCATCGAATTAAACTAATAGCTTTACTTTATATGTCCTGCACATGCATGATCAGGTCATAACTATTTGGCAGTGAGTCACAAGCAAAACAATGCAGGTAAGACAGATATTAGTGCAGACAGGAAATTTCATGTCAGTGTAGTTTGTACCAATTGAAATATGGATGGATGGCACTTAGCAAAGGAGAAAGGCCCTGTATTTTTCAGAAACCTCTATTCATCTTGAGGAGAAAGAGAGAAACAGAGAGAGATAGAGACAAAGAGAGAGACAGAAACAGAGAGAGATGGAGAGAGAGAGAGAAAGAGAGAGATAGACAGGGAGACAGAGACACAGACAAAGACACACACAGACAGACAGAGAGAGGGAGACAGAGAGAGAGACACAGAGACAGAGAGAGAGAGAGAGAGAGAGAGACAGAAACAGAGAGACAGAGATAGAGACACAGAGACACAGAGACAGAGAGAGACAGAGACAGAGATAGAGAAACAGAGAGACAGAGATAGAGATAGAGAGACAGACAGAGATAGAGAGACAGAGAGAAACAGAGAGACAGAGATAGAGACAGAGACACAGAGACAGAGAGAGAGACAGACAGACAGACAGAGACAGAGAGAGACAGAGATAGAGAGACACAGAGAGAGAGACAGACAGAGACAGACAGACAGACAGACAAACACAGAGACAGAGACAGATACACAGAGAGAGAGAGAGAGAAACAGAGAGAGAAACAGAGAGACAGAGATAGAGACAGAGACAGAGAGACACAGAGACACAGAGAGAGAGATAGAGAGACAAAGACAGACAGAGACAGAGATAGAGATAGAGAGACACAGACAGAGAGACACAGACAGAGACAGACAGAGACAGAGACAGAGACAGATACAGAGAGAGAGAGGCAGAGAGAGACAGAGACAGAAACAGTGCATTGGCTCACAAATCACCACAGTAGTTGCTTCTCTGTTGCTACCATAATAGAGAACTGAACCAAATGAATCCTTCTCTGGTCCCTCCCTTTTCGTCACGACCCTGGGAAATAGGGTGGCTGTCATTTGGCTTAGAGATCGATCTGCTTCTGCTGTAGAATTGCACAACAGCAGTTGCATATTCAAATGGTTTCCTATCCTCATTCTTCTCTGAAAGCAGAGGAGAAGCAACTGACTCAGAAATTGCTGCAACCTCTCTCTCTCAGTGTTTCTGTATTCATAGTAAAGCTGGGTTCAATTGTAGAGAGAAATAGGGAGAGACAGTACTATATGGGTTTGGCTAGAGCAGTGATGGTGAACCTTTTTTGCCTTGGGTGCCGAAAGAGCGTCTGTGCAGGGTATCGCACATGCCCCAAGTGCCCACACCCATAATTCAATGCCTGGAAAGGACGAAAACAGCTTCCCTCACCCCCCTCCAGAGGCCCTCTGGGGGCCGGAAAGTTTCCCAACTTCTGGTAGGCCCAATAGGCTCACGTTTCAACCTTCCTAGGCTCCAAAGGCTTCCTGGAGCCGTGGAAGGGTAAAAACGCCCTCCCCATCCCACCTGCGGCTCTCTGGAAGCCAAAAACACCATCCAGGAGCCTCTGCGTGAACCAGAAGTCATCTGGCCAGCACACGCATGGACATTGGAGCTGAGCTAGGGCAACAGCCTGAGTGCCAACAGATATGGCTCCGCGTGCCTCCTGTGGCACCCGCGACATAGGTTCACGATCACTGGGCTAGAGCATAAGAGATGCCCCTTTACCATCAGGGAAGAGTAAAAGTTTAGGCCAACAATTTTCAACAGCAAAATAAGAAATTTTTTGAGGACCTGATATTGTCAACCCTACCACATAGAGCACACCAGAAAACCACTACCGCAGGAAGATTAGAATTTTACTTCATTGAGGTAGACCATAGTAATAGAATCTTGCAAATTTTGTCGTGCTTACTTCCCTTCTGCTTCTACTTCAGTGAATCAAGAAGAGGTTTGTCTGAGTTGCTTTTGAACATTATCTTGTTTCCCAGGTCTAAAAGAATGGTTCAGCCTTCTTTGTCTAGATCAGGAGGGCTGGATGTGTCATGAGCTGGCCAAGCCCACCCCCAATTTATTGAAGGGGGAAGTATGACTTCAGCAACAGAGTGATCAATGCCTGGAATGCATTACCTGATTCTGTGGTTTCTTCCCCAAACCCCAAAAACTTTAATCTTACAGTCAACCTCACACCATTCCTAAGAAGTCTGTAAGGGCACCATCGTGCTTACCGTCCCTGTCCTACTATCCTATTGTCCAGATTTACCTATACCTACTTTGCTTTTGTTTAAACCATGCCTGTTATCTTTCACATTTTTGACAAAAAAACAAACAAATAAACAAAGTTGTGATACATCATGTGATGACAACGTGTGATCATGAGTTTGATACCCTGGCCTAGATAATGGTTCTTGCATCAGAGAGGGTCCGCAACTTGGGTGTCCTCCTCGATCCACAGCTCACATTAGAGAAACATCTTTCGGCTGTGGCGAGGGGAGCGTTTGCCCAGGTTCGCCTGGTGCACCAGTTGTGGCCCTATTTGGACCGGGAGTCACTGCTCACAGTCACTCATGCCCTCATCACCTCCAGGCTCGACTACTGTAATGCTCTCTACATGGGGCTACCTTTGAAAAGTGTTCGGAGACTTCAGATCGTGCAAAATGCAGCTGCGAGAGCAGTCATGGGCTTTCCCCAAAATGCCCATGTAACACCAACACTCCGCAGTCTGCATTGGTTGCCGATCAGTTTCCGGTCACAATTCAAAGTGTTGGTTATCACCTATAAAGCCCTTCATGGCACTGGACCAGACTATCTCAGCGACCGCCTTCTGCTGCACGAATCCCAGCGACCAGTTAGGTCCCACAGAGTGGGTCTTCTCCGGGTCCCGTCAACTAAACAATGTCATTTGGCGGGGCCCAGGGGAAGAGCCTTCTCTGTGGCGGCCCCGGCTCTCTGGAACCAACTCCCCCCGGAGATTAGAATTGCCCCCACCCTCCTCGCCTTTCGTAACCTCCTTAAAACCCACCTCTGTCATCAGGCATGGGGAAACTGAGATATTCTTTCCCCCTAGGCCTTTACAATTTATGCATGGTATGTTTGTATGCATAGTTCCCTCTAAGCTGAGCAGTGAGCAATCGCTCACTTTAAAATCATCATCAACTCAGAGTTTTCCAAACCTGCCCAGAAGCCGAGAGGGAAAGAGTGAGAGGGAAGGAGAGAGAGAGGAAGAGAGGAAGAGAGAGAAACAGATAGAAAAAAGAGAGGAAGGAAAAGAGAAAGAAAAAGAATGGGAGTAAGGAAGAGAGAAAGAAAATCAAAATCTAGTTTGAAACTAGCTCAACTATTTAAGTGGCATTTTGATATTGATAGAGTTGCCCTATTATGAGCTCACTGTTATAGACACACAGTACAGTACAGTATTTTATTTTGAAATTCTCTGAGGCAAAACAGGGTGGGTTTTTTGTTTGTTTGTTTGTTTGTTTGTTTGTTTGTTTGTTTATTTATTTATTATTTCTGTGCCGCCCAGTCCCGAAGGGACTGCCGCTCAGACACTATACTTTTCCGCCCACCCCAAAAAAAAAATTAGAGGGAACACTGTTTGTATGTATGTATGTATGTATGTATGTATGTATGTATGTATGTATGTATGTATGTATGTTTGGTTTTACAATAAGGGGTTTTTAGTTGTTTTAGTATTGGATTTACATGCTGTTTTTTACTACTGTTGTTAGCCGCCCCGAGTCTACGGAGAGGGGCGGCATACAAATCCAATAAATAAATAAATATTTCAGTCAGTCACCTCTTTTGAATCCAGTTAAATTCTTCACTTCGTTCAGTTCCCCCCTCCCCCCGAAATCATTGATGAAGAAAGGACCATGTTTTTCCAACTTGAAATACATTATATTTTTTTAAAAAAACTTGCTTAAGAATGGAAATTAAAGCTTCTTTCAAAATTAAGATTAAATATTTTTACTTTAATCATGAAAAGAGTCCCAAAATTAGAATTTTAAAGATTGTTTTAATGTATTATTAATTGGATTGTTATTACTGTTTTCTGTTTTTTGTATATGCTGAATTGTCGGAGACGGGCGGCATACAAATCCAATTAAATCAAATCTAAAATCTAAAATGTGTGAAAGCTACGTGATTAAATTGCATTTGTGCCTGGGGTTCGTTCAGTGCTCTTGTATTACTTCTATGGACCAATCTTGGATGTCATCACAGCATAGAGAGATTTTCTAATAACATTTTGCATTGCTCCAAGAAGCAAAATGTGCTTTTGCTGACAACTGATGCTAAACATCTAATCTTGGTTGCATTTTTAAACAAATGGAAACTACCTTTACAGAGAGTATCTGGTAATAACATTATTTATAAGGAATCTGGAAAAATGACGGTAAAAAACATGTTGGTTTTTTCAAACTTTTCTGGATAGTAAACATCAAAAAGGATTACCTATCATTCCAAGCTTTTTCTCCAAACTGGTAAACAGCCTCCAAATGGCAAATGAAGTTCAGTTTCAGAAAGTCTAGATGGATGTACATGGGTGTACAAAATGCGTATTTCATGTGTACATTCAAGCAGGTTGTGATCAATCAGGAAAAGGGTTCTGAAACAGTGCTGGAAGCCATCCCATCAAGTTGCAGCATTTTAAAGCACAATTTGAATGAAGACCTTTTCAGGCAGGGAGGGAGGCAAGGATGCTGTTGTTGAAATAAGTGTGGGGCTTTGCCATTAGCAGCTCAGCATCATCTACTGAAAGGACACATTGCTTAAGGACATGAGGGTAACTTCAGGGCTATGATAAATGTGTCCTTGAAAAGGAAAAAAAAAGAGTATTTCTGGAAGCAGGAATGGAAGCTTGTAGTTTAGAAAGAGTGTAATTATTGTACGATACCAAAATAGCATAATGAAAAGATTTCTTACTTGACATGAGAAGAAAGGGAACAACTAATGTACATTCGTAATAGCAGTACAAATTTGTTTGCACCAATTTGTATTGTACTGGTGAAGTTATTGGACCAAAACTCTCTATCTTTCCCCTTCTTTCTCTCTCCCAATGCCATCTCACAGGTATGGGGATTGTGTAGCTTTTTGAATATTGTTCTGAGTGTGCCCTTCAAGGAACAAACCCCAACACTGCAGCTGAGCAGCTGCTGTAAGAGGAATCCTTTTTGCGGACACAAAAGATTGACAGCAGTGGCTGATGACCAGTGATGAGGGTAGACTCCCTTCTGTACAAATACTGCTTCAAACATTTAGCTCCCTTAACTAAACATAGTGCATTTTTTTTGCTTTGCAGCTGTGAGTGAGCATTATGCAAAAGCTATTGGGTGTTCATTGCTGCCTTTTATAAAGTGTAACATAACTACTGCAGAGTTATATTATGAGGCATCACAAGTCAATGTCATTGGTAAGTATGGGTTATAATTGTGACCACTGTACCTGATATCATTAGGGGTTCTTTTGCTTCTACGAAAGCTTGTTTACACTATTATTTACATGAAGTAAAGTATTCAAAGCATAGTGCATATTAATTGCAGTGGCTATGTTTGGCAAAAATCTTTTATAATAATTGATAAAAGCTAAAAAGCATTGTACCTGACATAAAGCAGCCTTCGGGCATTCCTAACTGCTTAAGCTTTCTCTCTGCATTTGTACCGATCACGTCCATCAATGATATAATTGCAATATGTAATGCCAGTTTTAACGAACTCATATTTGTCATATTAAGTTCTAAGGTTTTAATCATTCCGTCTTTACAAGCTATTCCTTGAAATTTGCAGATGTACCCTATTATTTTGTACAGTCTAAGTAGTTTTGGCTGCCTCAAGGATGTTTTTGGTCCATTGCTTTCTGCCAAAGTGCTGGGACTGATACTATTTTAAAAATAATTCTATTACATATAGGGAACAATATTATAGAATCTTCTTCCTATTTCTACCTGTAAATAAATTTTCCCTACATCTATTTTTGTTGAAATGTCACCCAGCAAGCTTTATATAAAATTTCTCAGTTCTAGTCAAGGGATATTGCTCAGCCTGTTATGGTGGATTAATGATAGTTTTAACATCACCACAGATCATATTTCTGGTTTTTTTTAGCATTGGAAATACGTACTGTATATAGGCCATTGGATCCAATAAACTTTTGAAAAGATTCCTTCAGGTGATAGGAAGTGAAGCTGGTAGTTTGTTGATTGATTTCAATCCAGTAGCAACTTCTTCAACAATCATAATCCACCTGTTTTCACATTTAAGTCCAATAAACCTAACACATCGCTGGCTATTGTACTTTCTATTTGCAGATATCACTGCAGTGAGAATTATCTTTTCTCTATCATGCATTTTTAAATTGTATTTTAATTCCTTTTCTGTGCGCAATTTTGTATATTATTTTAGTATTCCTTTTTCTCTCTCCCAAATAAACATGATAATTTTTCCTCATAGGATATTGCTGAAGCCCTTTATGAGGTATGGTACCTGGAACAATGTTCGCTCTAATTTTTTTTTGGTGTGGGCGGAAAAGTATAGTGTCTGAGCGGCAGTCCCTTTGGGTCTGGGCGGCATAGAAGGATAAATAAATAAATAAATAAATAAATAAATAAATAAATAAATAAATAAATAAATAAATAAATAAATAAGAAAAAAGTCCCTTCTTTTTTATTAAAAGAAATTAATAATAAAACAAACCAAAATCTATTACTATTATTACTATCTTCTCCTCTTTTTCTATCCCTGTCTCCTCCCCCCTTGTGTGTGTGTGTGTGTGTGAACTCTTGAATCATTTTCAATAACAGGTGAGGACTATTGGAAATGGTTCAAAAGTTCACACACACACACACACAAACGGCTGGGTTTTTTTTTCTCTGTTATTATTTGCTTTTTACCATATGCTTTAAATCAAGAGTCATTTCTCTTTCTTTCTCTCTCTCTTTCTCTCTCTCCCTCTCTCTCCCCCTCTTGCTTTCTCTCTTTTTCTCACTTTCTCTCTCCCTCTTTCTATGTCGCTCTGTCTGTTGCTCTCTCTCTCACTCTCACTCTTTTTCCGAGCACTTCGGGAACGCCTGCCCTGCTTCTACTGCAGCCCCCTTGCTGAAAGTCCAGGACGAAAGCGCTCTCAGCAAAGGGGCTGTGAGAGGGGTGGGGTGGGCATTCCTGAAGCGCGTGGAGAAAACCCTCTCTCGCAGCCCCCTGGCTGGGAGCGCGGATGAGGAGGAGGAGGAGGAGGAGGAGGAGGAGGAGAAGCCGCAGCTGCTACAGCAACCGCTGCGGGAGAAGTTGCGCCCCAAGGCAGGAGGCGGAGGAGGAGAAAGCCGGAGAGGGAGCGGATCGGGCAGGCGGGGGGCAGCGCCGTGAAGCCAGGGGCGCGAGGGGGCCTGAGGCACCGTGGGGAGGCAGGGGAGGCCGCAGCTCCCTTTCCTTCCACCCATGTCTGCTGCCGGTGCCTCCCTGCCCCCCTCCGCGGGCTGGCAGGGGGATGGGGAGCGCGCGCCCATGGAAAAGGGTGTGCGGGGGGCATTTTGGGGTGCGCACGTGCGCATGTGAGCAGCTTACAATGAACAATGACCCGGAACATAGATTTCCTGTATTCTCTGGTGGTATATATATCCTAAACTAGTGAAGGACTACTAAACCTTTTACTACCACACTGTGGCCGTGGCTTATGCAGGATGCCCTGCATTTTCTTTCAATATCTTTCAGTGCAAATTGGGTGCTCTGGGGTGGAGCTCCATTTTCGCTACCCAACCCGTCCAGGCAGTAGCCCACCCCTGTCCTAGACATGTATGAAAATTTCACTACCTCACCTCCATTATCTCTCTCCTTATCAATGGCAGTCAGCTTCAACATCATCTATTTATATGTGAGGCAGGAGCATCTACAAATGAAGTTCAAAGCAGGCAATATGATAGACTTAACATCATGATGCAAGTCTTGATGTACACATGCCAGAGAGACACATATAAAAAAAGGCATGTACTGCAATGCCATAAATACCAATTTACCTATTTTGACACCCATCTAATCTGTGGTTGCTACTGCTTTTTGCAAGGAAGTGCATAATTTCACATGAAGTTAGGCCCACAGATACACAAAATAAATTCAGTCTTAATCACATTATAAAACCTGTGATTATTGTGATTTATAAACTATAACTCTGAATCATGTATTATGAACATGATTCAACAACAATGTTTTTTTAATACTTAAGACAGTGTGCTAACTCAGCCACTGCAGCTTATTTTATAATTGATAGTTACTACAACCTGGCTATTGACATTTTTCTTCCATGACAATGACCGTGATAATTTTGAATTTAAAAAATAAAATAAAATGCTAAGCCGGTCTATTTATCTTATGATGACCAATTTTGTCATCCTGTGATGATGGACATTCTTAGCCTAAACAGTTGGCAATGAGCGAGCAGCTGGAGAAGGCAGAAATCTTGGAAAGTGTAAAAACACCTCTTTTTGTATATTTGGATCATCTTTAATAACTGACATATGCGACTCAATGTAGGCAATTGGCAAATAATATTGGTATGCTGACAGGCTCCACATGCTACCTAGCAGAACACCATATGTAAAGCATTTAGACAAAAAAGTGGTTTCACACTACATGCTGCTAACTCAAATCAAGCTACTCTGCAGAAATAAGAGCAGCCGTTTACGTTAATTCTCTGTAGCAAGATTGTGTTTTTATCTCGGTGGTCCTGCATAACTGCACCATGAGCACAAGCAAAAATGATCTTCCATCGCAGCTGATATGTGTGAACATCAAACCAGGGAATAAGGGACTACAAACTACGAAGTATTCGTAGGTAGCAACTGAAACCCTGCACTTTTTGTCTGTGCACTATGTAAGGGCTACCTTTGAAAAATGTTCGGAAACTTCAGGTCATGCAGAATGCAGCTGCGAGAGTAATCATGGGCTTTCCCGAAAATGCCCATGTTTCACCATCACTCCGCAGTCTGCATTGGTTGCCGATCAGTTTCCGGTCACAATTCAAAGTGTTGGCTATGACCTATAAAGCCCTTCATTGTACCGGACAGACTATCTCAGGGACCGCCTCCTGCTGCACGAATCCCAGCGACCAGTTAGGTCCCACAGAGTGGGTCTTCTCCGGGTCCCATCAACTAAACAATGTCGCTTGGCGGGACCCAGGGGAAGAGCCTTCTCTGTGGCGGCCCCGACCCTCTGGAACCAACTCCCCCCAGAGATTAGAATTGCTCCCACCCTCCTTGCCTTTCGTAAGCTTCTTAAAACCCACCTCTGCCGCCAGGCAGGGGGGAATTGAGATACTCTTTCCCCCTAGGCCTTTACAATTTTATGCATGGTATGTCTGTATGTGTGTTTGGTTTTACAATAGGGGTTTTTAACTGTTTATATTGGATTGTCATATGCTGTTTACTACTGTTGTTAGCCGCCCTGAGTCTGTGGAGAGGGGCGGCATACAAATCCATTCCAATCCAATCCAATCCAATCAAAGTGATATACATTAAATAGGGGCAGAGTTTGTCTTGCCTTGTTTTGCCTGTCGTTTTGAAATCATTATAATTGTGACTACCTCTGGTGTGGATACTTCTGTATAATATTGCTTTGCAGTAATTTTTTTAAACTCAATGTTCATGGTTCTCCTGCTTTTTAATGTGTGACATAATTTGTCTGATATTGCTAAATGCTCAACTATGGATGTTTCTTCTTGACTTTTGTTCAATCATAAATCTCAGAGTGGTTAGACAAAAAGGCAGAAACAGCAGTAGGACTGCAGGTTTGTGGATTCAATAGATGTTGTCTCATGTGATTGAAATTCTACAATAAGGAAAAGCAAAGTCATGTCTCAGTCAGAATCTTGTTCAAATTCAATTGGAGCATGAAATATTCGGAATCTTTTAAAGAAATAAGGTGTGGGGTTTTTTACTTGATAGAATAGGATTCTTTATTGGTCAAGTGTGATTGGACACACAAGGAATTTGTCTTTGGTGTATATGCTCTCAGTATACATAAAAGAAAATATACATTTGCCAATAATTGATCAGCAGGCAAGTACCACATTTTCAGTTTCATCCTTATTGGAAATCATAAAGTAGAGGTAGTTTGTCACAGATCGTTGCATTTTAGATAAATGTGTTATATGCAGCACATTAGTTTTAGGAGTTGCCTTGTCCTGCTATACAGAAATAATAGAAGAGATATCGAGAAGCCTCTTAGATGGGGATCTAACATAATGCTTATAACTGCTCTGAGAGCTTAAGGGAAGATACATACCATTCTGACAGTTTCTCTAGATCTGCAGAAAGTAAACTAAATGAGCCCAGCCTAAAGGAAACATTTTTTTAAAAAAAGTTAGGAGTGCACACTTGGAATTTTGAGAGTTTGTACAGTGATCCCTCGATTTTTGCGATCTCGATCTTCGCGAAACGCTATATCGCGATTTTTCAAAAAATAATAATTAAAAAATACTCCACGGTTTTCCCCATCTGATGACGTCATACGTCATCACCAAGAGTCACTTCTCTCTCCCTTTCTCTTCCTTTTTCTCTATCCTTTCTACCTCTTACTCTTTCTTTCTCTCCCTTCTTCATTCAATTTTCTCTCCCTCCCTTTCTCTCTCTTTCCTTTCTCTCCCTCCCTCCCTGTGCCTGCCCTGCACCACCCAACAGGGATGGACAGCTCCCGATCATCGGTTCATCGCCCCCCCCCACACAGAGGGAGATCGGGCTGCGAGGGCAGTGGATCCGCATCCCCAGCCACCGGCTTGGATTCCCCTCCCGGCGGCATTGGGCTGCCCTGCATCACTCACGCGCTTGACTGCGGTGGCTGCTTTGGCAGGGAAGGAGGAGTTTGGGGAGAAGATGAAGGCAGCGGGCAGCAGCTGAGGCAAAGCGAGGCGAAGGCGGCGAGGAGCGTCGAATCCACCTCCCCAGATCGGGCTGGTGGGGGCGGCAGCCACCAGAGGGAGATCGGGCTGGTTGGGGCGGCGAATCCACCTCCCCAGCCACCGGAGAGAGATCGGGCTGGTGGGGGCGGCGAATCCACCTCCCCAGCCACCGGAGAGAGATCGGGCTGGTGGGGGTGGCGAATCCACCTCCCCAGCCACCGGAGAGAGATCGGGCTGGTGGGGGCGGCGAATCCACCTCCCCAGCCACCGGAGAGAGATCGGGCTGGTGGGGGCGGCGAATCCACCTCCCCAGCCACCGGAGAGAGATCGGGCTGGTGGGGGCGGCAAATCCACCTCCCCAGCCGGGCAGTGGCCGGCCGAGCGAACGGGAGAGCGGCGAGTGAGTGAGCGGCCGGCCGGGCAGGCGGGCAAGCGGTGAACGGCGGGCGAGCGGGTGCTGGGGGGGCGGGGGCAGCCGACATTGAAAGCAACCTGTCGGCTTCCGAACTTTCGTCGCTCCCTGGCTCCACCATCTGCGTATGTGCGGCCATGAAAAAAAAAGGGCGCGCATGTGCAGATGGTGTTTTTACTTCCGCACCGCTATATCGCGAAAAATTGATTATCGCGAGGGGTCTTGGAACGGAACCCTCGCGATAATCGAGAGATCACTGTACTGCATTTCTTATAATAAAGGAAAACACTCAAGATTATTTTAAACTCTCAATAGAACTTTTTATAGAATAGAATAGAATTCTTTATTGGCCAAGTATGATTTGACACATAAGGAATTTGTCTCTGGTGCATAAGCTCTCAATGAACATACAACAACGAAGTGATAGGTCGTATATCATAGATCATAGTTCATCATAAAATACAACAAGAAGTGATAAAACTTAGATACCAATAGGGCAGTGATTCTCAGCCTGGGGGACCCCTTTGGGGGTTGAATGACCAATTCACAGGGGTCACCTAAGACCATGGGAAAAGACAAATTCCCCATGGTGTTAGGAACTAAAGCTTCTATTCTGGTGCCTTGGAACATAATTTTATAATCCAACCAATCAGGCATTTACAGTGGGAGTGTCCCTCTGACCTTCTTGCCAATCAGCTTAAAGCTCTGCTGGGAGAATTGGTGCTAGACGTAACATGAGGAATTATATTAAGGTGTTGCAGCATTAGAAAGGTTGAGAACCACTGCAATAGGGGAAGGTAGTAAGAAAGATGAGACAGACGGGAAGTATAATATCAATACAACATAGGTAAATATCTTTAGGCCAAAGACAGTGTTGTGGGAATTAGGTGTTCAACAGAGTGATGGCATGGGGGAGGGGGGGAACTATATTTGTGTCTAATTTTTTTGACATGCAATGCCCTATAGCAGCATCCAGAGAGTAGAAGTGGAGAGAGATTATGTCCAGAATGTGAGGGGTCTGTAGCAGGGGTGGGTTCCTTCCAGTTTGGACCAGATTGCCCAAACCCAGACAGGGAGAAACGCAGCAGGGTAGTGAAAATGGAGCTCCACCCCAGAGCACCCAATTTGCACTCAAATATGTTGAAAGAAAATGCAGGGTTTCCTGTATAAGCCACGCACACAATGTGGTAGTAAAAGTTTTGGTAGCCCTTCACTGCCCGAACCATTAGCAACCCTCTGGTGACGAGACAATGGCGTCACGGATCCAGTTCAGTTGTTGCCGGTCTGTGGGTGCTGCCATCTTTTTTTCAGAATTTTTGGCAATTTGAATTGGCACTTTTTGGCAATTGTTTTGAAGGTTTTTCCTGTTCTGCTGCTTCTTAAAGGGCCCTCCTGCCTGCCTCCAGGTTTAAACTGTCTACAGAAAGGGGCTGCATATAAATCTAATAAATAAATAAACAAACAAACAAACAAATAAATAAATAAATAAATAAATAAATAAATAAATAAATAAATAAATAAATAAATAAATAAATAAATAAATAAATAAACAAACAAACAAACAAACAAACAAACAAACAAACAGACAGACAAACTTTTATTCCTTCGTCTGAAGCACAGCTGATCAGTTCCTCAGCTGTGTTTCGGGCCAATTCCAGCTACTGAGTATGCGTGGAAGCCAAATTGCATGTGGGAACGAACACATGGAATGGAGCATGTGCTTGCGTCACAAAATGTCACAATGCAAACCGGTGGCGAAGGTAAGTGGAACCTACCCCTGGTCTGTAAATATTTTCTCAGTCCTCTCTCTGGTTCAGCTCCTTAATGAAAAGCAGTAATTGTAACTGGTTGTAATTGTCAACTATCCATTGAAGTCTGTACCTGTCCTGTTTGGTTGCTGTGCCAAACAGTTACTGAGGTACAAATGACAGAATCAATAATTCTTCCGTAGAACTGTATCAACAGAGCCTTAGGCAGTCTGAACTTCCTGAGTTGGCACAGGATGAGCATTCTTTGTTCTGCTTTTTTCAAATGATGGTTCTAATTTAGGTGTCCATTTCAAGTCCCTGAAGATAATAGAATCTAGAAACCTGAAAGTCTCTACTGTGGATACTGTGTTGCAGAGATGGGTTTCAGCAGGTTCTGACCAGTACTGGAGAACCGGTAGCGGAAATTTTGAGTAGTTTGGAGCACTGCCACGCCCACCAAGCCACACCCACCAAGTTAAGCCTCACCCACCAAGTCATACCCACACAATTGGTAGTAAAAAAAATTGAATGCCGCCACTGCTGTGTTGCCTACTTGTATAAGAGGTAGAATAGCAGACATTCTTCTGAAAGAAAAAAACTGTTTTCTCCTAAACTCTGAATACATTTATTTCTATAAATACATTTATTTCTAAATAAATGTAAACTCTGAATACATTTATTTCTATAAATCGCTGGCTGGGGAATTCTGGGAGTTGAAGTCCAAATATCTTCAAGTTGCCAAGGTTGGGAAACACTGCTATAAATGCAAAGTGAATCAAAGTTACTCCAGTGGGTGAAAGACAAGAGAAGAAAGTAGTCTGGAGAGAGTTTCTTCAGAAAATATAAGTTGTGTTTTACAGTTTTAGAATATATTTCTTGGCAATATTACAGTCCCCTGTGAATGCACATCAATTGCATTCCTTCCTCCTTGGAAGAAACCCATTTTCTGCAGTGAAATTGGAAACGAGCTGCAATTTAAGATGTGCTTCCAGGCAATATAAATCATGACTATATTTCCTGAATGGCCTATACAGTTTCATTGCACCTAAAGGAACATGGGATTTATTTCTCAGGTGTGTAAGAATAGAGACGGAAAAACAATGCTGTGCAAAATATAAGGGAATAATTTGTCCCGAAACTTCAGTCAGACTGTTTTGTTCTTTACTGATAGATTACATGACTCAGAATGCAGGTTTTATGAACAAGTAAAACCTGAAAGTGTTTCTTACTACATTGCAGGTGAATGCTGCAGGTGAAATGAGCTAGCTTTGCATGACACCTAAGTTAGCCCAATAAAAAACATGTGTACTATATCCATACTACAGTGTTCCCTCAATATTCGCGGGGGATGTGTTCCAAGACCGCCTGCAAAAGTCGAATTTCCGCGAAGTAGAGATGCGGAAGTAAATACACTATTTTTGGCTATGAACAGTATCACAAGTCTTCCCTTAACACTTTAAGCCCCTAAATTACAATTTCCATTCCCTTAGCAACCATTTAGATTATTACTCACCATGTTTATTTATTAAAGTTTATTTTAAAAAATTATTAAAGGTGGATGAAAGTTTGGTGATGACATATGATGTCATCGGGCGGGGAAAACCGTGGTATAGGGGGGGAAACCGCAAAGTATTTTTTAATTAATATTTTTGAAAAACCATGGTATAGACTTTTCGCGAAGTTCGAACCCGTGAAAATTGAGGGAACACTGTATATCTTCATCCCGTATTATAACTTTAGAGTGGGGAGGTAGGGAATGCTGATGGTCCCATCCCCAAAAGAGATACACTAGGTGGGACCCAGAAACACCTTCTCTGCAGTGGCTCCCTCTCTATGGAACATCATTCCCCCATAGATTAGAACACCCCACCCCCCAATACTCTTTCGGAAAGCGCTGAAGACCTGGTTCTGCCAGCAGGCCTGGGGAATGTTAGGAATAGGAATCCTGAGTGATATTTCATTGTAATACCACATAAGGTAAAAGTTGAAATGTATTACCATATAAGGTAATGTAGAATGCAAAGCATTCTAATGCTGAGTCGTTGGGTGTGAACTGCAATGTGATTGGGCCAGAGCATTATAATATGCAGATCAACTTCACCATTCCCTTGTTGGTCTTGTTGGTCATTGTTGGTTGGTTGATGGTGGTAGCTGGCTGGAGCAGTTTGAACGTGAGTTAAATATTGAGTGGAACTGAGATAGTGATACAAAGAAACCTGGATAGGTTTAGTATCTACTAGAAACTTGGATTGGTTTTGTATCGACTTGTAACCAGGATTGGTTGAATATCTACTTGTACGTAAGCTGAATATAGCTGTTGTAAAGATCCTGTATATAGAAGACTGAAGATATTTTTCACTGAAGAGTAAACTACTGTTTTCTACAAACGTGTCTTCATTCATTCGTAGTCCATTAATTGCCACAATAGATTCTGATATCTTATCTAGTCCTCATTCATTACTCTGCTTATATATATCTGGACAGGGAATCCAGAGCAGGATGGAGCTCATTAAACAGCTCGTGTGATCTGCTGTCACCGAGGAGTTTTTATTATATTATCCTAGACTAATTTATTTGATTCTTTTTATTAGTTTTATTGTTTTAAATGTGGTTTTATATTATGTAAGCTGCCTTGAGTCACCATGGGTGAATAGGTGGCAATATACACTGCTCAAAAATAAATAAATAAAGGGAACATTTAAACAACACAATATAACTCCAAGTCAACCAAATTTCTGTGAAATCGCAATGTGCAGCGGTGGCTAAAAAAGCCAACACAATCTAAAGCTGCATCAACAGGGGGATACAGTCCAAGACTAAAGAGGTATTAATACCACTCTATAACGCCCTAGTCAGACCACACCTAGAGAACTGCATTCAATTTTGGTCACCCCACTACAACAAGGACATTGAAACTCTAGAGAAAGTACAGAAAAGAGCAACTAAAATGATAAAGGGACTGGAAACCAAGACATACAAAGAGAGGTTCCTGGAACTGGGTGTGGATAGTTTACCAAAAAGGAGGGCCAGAGGGGACATGATAGCAGTATACAGATATTTGAGGGGTTGCTACAGAGAGGAGGGGGTCACACTATTTTCCAGGGCACCAAAGGGCCAGACCAGAAGCAACGGATGGAAACTGACCAAGGAGAGATTCAACCTGCAAATAAGGAAGAACTTTCTGACGGTAAGAGTGATAAACCAGTGGAACAGCCTGCCAGCGGAGGTTGTGAACGACACATTCAAAAGAAAATTGGACTGCCATCTGGTTGGGGTGGTGTAGGGTTTCCTACTTGAGCAAGGGGTTGGACTTGATGACCTGCAAGGTCCCTTTCATCTCTAAAAATAAATAAATGGATAAAATCAAACTGTCCACTTAGGAAGCAACACTGATTGACAATCAATTTCACATGCTGTTGTGCGCATTCAACTTTATACAGAACAAAGTATTCAATGAGAATATTTCATTCATTCAGATCTAGGATGCGTTCTTTGAGTGTTCCCTTTATTTCTTTGAGCAGTATAGATTCAATAAAATAAATAATTTTTTTTAAAAACTACATGGACTGATGTAGCACAACTTGCTAATATTTAGTGGGTTCACTCATAGTTCGGTGCTTCCTACATCAGAATTGTTCATGGTCTCTTTGGAGTTCAGGTTGCTATCATGTATCTAATCTGGCTAACAAAAATTCTCCACAATTTTTATAGGGAATTCTTTTAGAACTTTGGCTGAAAATATATGGTCTGGATTCCTATTTCTCCCATATTATTTACTTGAAGTGACTTTAATATGGTACTTGCTGGGCTTTATACTTAATCTGATGTTCATGTTTTAATTGAAACATAGAAACATAGAAGATTGACGGCAGAAAAAGACTTCATGATCCATTTAGTCTATCCTTATACTATTTCCTGTATTTTATCTTAGGATGAATATATGTTTATCCCAGGCATATTTAAATTCAGTTACTGTGGATTTACCAACCACGTCTGCTGGATGTTTGTTCCAAGGATCTACTACTCTTTCAGTAAAATAATATTTTCTCACATTACTTCTAATCTTTCCCCCAACTAACCTCAGATTGTGCCCCCTTGTTCTTGTGTTCACTTTCCTATTAAAATCACTTCCCTCCTGAACCTTCTTTAACTCTTTAACACATTTAAATGTTTCGAACATGGCCCCTTTCCTTTTTAAAAATTAATATGGTGGCACTTCAACTCCAGCGGTCCTTGGATGAAGCCGATTATCTAGGTCCTCAGCAGTCTGGATTCAGGCCCGGCTACAGCACGGAAACTGCTTTGGTCGCGTTGATGGATGATCTCTGGCGGGCCCGGGACAGGGGCTTGTCCTCTGTCCTGGTGCTCCTTGACCTCTCAGCGGCTTTCGATACCATCGACCATGGTATCCTTCTGCGCCGGCTGGAGAGGTTGGGAGTGGGAGGCACTGTTCTTCAGTGGTTCTCCTCCTACCTCTCCGGTCGGTCGCAGTCGGTGTTAGTGGGGGGTCAGAGGTCGACCCCGAGTTTTCTCCCTTCTGGGGTGCCTCAGGGGTCGGTCCTCTCCCCCCTGCTATTTAATATCTATATGAAACCGCTGGGTGAGATCATCCAAGGGCATGGGGTGAGGTATCATCAATATGCCGATGATACCCAGTTGTACATCTCCACCCCATGTCCAGTCAACGAAGCAGTGGAAGTGATGTGTCGGTGCCTGGAGGCTGTTGGGGCCTGGATGGGTGTCAACAAACTCAAACTCAACCCAGACAAGACGGAGTGGCTGTGGGTTTTGCCTCCCAAGGACAATTCTATCTGTCCGTCCATTACCCTGGGGGGGGGGAATTATTGACCCCCCTCAGAGAGGGTCCGCAACTTGGGCGTCCTCCTTGATCCACAGCTCACATTAGAAAAACACCTTTCAGCTGTGGCGAGGGGGGTGTTTGCCCAGGTTCGCCTGGTGCACCAGTTGCGGCCCTATTTGGACCGGGAGTCATTGCTCACAGTCACTCATGCCCTCATCACCTCGAGGCTCGACTACTGTAACGCTCTCTACATGGGGCTACCTTTGAAAAGTGTTCGGAAACTTCAGATCGTGCAGAATGCAGCTGCGAGAGCAATTATGGGCTTCTCCAAGTATGCCCATATCACTCCAACACTCCGCAGTCTGCATTGGCTGCCGACCAGTTTCCGGTCACAATTCAAAGTGTTGGTTATGACCTATAAAGCCCTTCATGGCACCGGACCAGAATATCTTCGGGACCGCCTCCTGCCGCACGAATCCCAGTGACCGGTTAGGTCCCACAGAGTTGGCCTTCTCCGGGTCCCGTCGACTAAACAATGTCATCTGGCGGGACCCAGGGGAAGAGCCTTCTCTGTGGGGGCCCCGACCCTCTGGAACCAGCTCCCACCTGAGATTAGGATTGCCCCCACCCTCCCTGCCTTTCGTAAACTCCTTAAGACCCACCTTTGCCGTCAGGCATGGGGGAACTAAAACACCTCCCCCTTGCTCATGTTGTTTTGTTGATTGATTGACTGTGTGCCTGTTTTTTATATATACTGTTTTTATGAGATTATTAATTTTAAATTGTAACTAGATGGGTGGGCATTGGATTTGGTATTATGTACTGTACTGTTTTTTATTATTGTTGTGAGCCGCCCCGAGTTTGCGGAGAGGGGCGGCATATAAATCCAATAAACCTAACCTAACCTAACCTAATATTTATAATGTAAACAAAAAAACAAAGTGCCAGTACCTATGATCAGCCTCCTCACATAAGGCCCATAGGAACTCTCAGAAAATGAAAATGGCAGGAGACTACAGACAGTGTTCCCTCTAATTTTTTTTTGGGGGGGGGGCGGAAAAGTATAGTGTCTGAGCGGCAGTCCCTTCGGGACTGGGCGGCACAGAAATAATAAATAAATAAATAAATAAACAAACAAACAAAAAACCCACCCTGTTTTGCCTCAGAGAATTTAAAAATAAAATACTGTACTGTGTGTCTATAACAGTGAGCTCATAATAGGGCAACTCTATCAATATCAAAATGCCATTTAAATAGTTGAGCTAGTTTCAAACTAGATTTTGATGTTCTTTCTCTCTTCCTTACTCCCATTCTTTTTCTTTCTCTTTTCCTTCCTCTCTTTTTTCTACCTGTTTCTCTCTCTTCCTCTCTTCCTCTCTCTCTCCTTCCCTCTCACTCCTTCCCTCTCGGCTTCTGGGCAGGTTTGGAAAACTCTGAGTTGATGATGATTTTTAAGTGAGCGATTGCTCACTGCTCAGCTTAGAGGGAACTATGACTACAGATACATATTTATTAACTTGCTCACTTGCCCAAGAAAAATCAAGGGAAAAACAAGCTTAAAATAGTAAGGAGTTGGAAGCAGGTATTGGTGGGCTAAAGAACAACTTCACTATGTTTATCTTCTAATAAGTGGATGTAACTTGGACCGGGAGTCTCTTCTAACAGTCACTCATGCCCTTATCACCTCGAGGTTTGACTACTGCAATGCTCTCTACATGGGGCTACCTCTGAAGGACGTTTGGAGACTACAGGTGGTGCAAAATGCAGCTGTGCGAGCAGTCATGGGCCTGCCGAAATATGCCCATGTTTCTCAAGCACTTCACGAGCTGCCTTGACTGCCGTTCGGTCTCCGAATGCAATTCAAAGTGTTGGTTATGACCTAGAAAGCCCTACATGGCATTGGGCCAGATTACCTACAGGACCATCTTCTGCCTTATGTATCTCAGTGACCGATTAGTTTGGCCTTCTCCAGGCCCTGTCAGCCAGGCAATGCTGTCCGGAGGGGCCTAGGGGAAGAGCCTTCTCTATGGCGGCCCCAGCTCTCAATTTCCCCTCCAAGTCTTTTATAAGGCCTTGAAAGCAAATTTTTGCCGACAGACCTGGGGCCACTGAAATTTTAACATCTACCCTGGCTGAATGTGGATGATTGGTGTTTTAAATTTATAGGGATTTTAGAATATAACTTAAGTTAGATTTCTATCTACTTTTAAATATAGAGGTGTTTACAGTATTTTAGATTTCTTATATTTATTTATTTATTTATTGGATTTGTATGCCGCCCCTCTCAGGAGACTCGGGGCGGCTAACAGCAACAATAAAGCAGTGTACAATAGTAGTCTGATATGTTTTGGATTTGTTTACCATGAACCGCCCTGAATCTCAGGAGAAGGACGACATAGAAATCAATCATTCAAACAAACAGACAGACAGGCAGGCAGACAGGCAAACAAATAAACTTGCAATGTCCACCACAGCAGCCAATTGTAAGGCTTCCCATAACCTTATCATAATATCAAATATGCCCATCAGACCCATCAGTTAAGAGGAAATATCTTGTTTTGAAAGTCTGGAGCCCTTAAACTGCTGAATTATTAAACAATTTTGTGTATGAAATGAAAAAAAAAAACAAGTTAAGGGAGAGATGAATTGAATATCCTGCCTATACCACTTCTGGTGTTATCATTTAACAGCTCTGGATGCTGCAGCAACAGCAACAACAATTGTAATATAGCCAGAGTAATGAAATAGTTAAGATTTCTGGAACAGTAGCAAGGATAACTTACTCTCTCAACAATGAAAACTTATTGGTTGACTTTGGGTCAGCCGCTCTCTGTAGGCCCAGTTGACCTCATGGGATTGATGTTTTGAAGAAAAATAGGAAGGAGTGCTGAATATTTGCCCTGAACTCCTGAATAAAAAACAGAAAAGCTGATGAGAATCAAACAGTAAATAAAGTAGCCCAATGTGGTATCTATAATAAAATGATATGAAATCCTATCTGAAGCGGATGTAAACTATAACTGTGGATTCTTTCCTGCCCTTCGAAACTTTGCACGTGGCCTCTTGAACAACTCCAAAACCTCCAACAAAATTAGAATTCTTTATATATAAGAAAGCAAAATTATGATGAACAGGTGAAGAACCTGTATGCATAGTGTTCATTAAATTGAATCAAACCAGAAGTGGGATTCAACAGGTTCTGATCAGTTCTGGAGAACTGGTAGTGGAAATTTTGAGCAGTTCGGAGAACTGGTAAATACCACCGTTCTAACCGGCCCCAACCCCATCTATTCTCTGTCTCCTGAGTCCCAGCTGATCTGGAGGAAATGGGGATTTGGCAGTAACCTTCCCCTGGAGTGGGGTGTGAATGGAGATTTTACAGTATCCTTGCCTTGTCATGTCCACCAAGCCTTGCCCACCAAGCCACACCATACCCACCAAGCCATGCCCTCAGAACTAGTAGTATTTTTTTTTAATTCCACCATTGGAATTTGTCTTGGCCTCACTAAATTCTTTGTCTTGGCCAGCATATTTTTTTAAAATAATTTTTATTTGAATTCCTTAAAAAAACATATTAACTGAAAATAAACATGCATACATTTACAAAGTACAGTACAAAAATACAAATAAACAACCAAAAAACTCCACAAAAAACAATAAAAACAATACTAAACAAAAACAAATAACAAAAAATGTATTGTTTATATCCTTGTGTGAGGAGGGAAAATACAATTTCTTCTATTATCAAGTTATTTTCTGGGAAATACAATCGGTATTCACTATTAATCATTTTGGTGATCCATATTTTATTTATTATCATTTATTTCTTCGCTGCCTTCTGTACACTCTTTATTAAATATTTAATTTCCTAAAAAATTTGTTTCCATATAACTACTGTATACATATCGTACCAAATCTGTTATACCAAAAAGAAAAAACCAGCCAGCATATTTTGAACACATCTCCAGCATGCTACTCGAAGACCAAAGATCTCATTCAAAAGCAAAATCTCATTGCCATATTACACATAAAGGTTTGATTCTGGACAGGCAAAGATCACTGTGGGCAGGATGCAACAATGAGAAAAGGCCCAAATCTGTTAAATTTCCCTACCCACTACAGACAATGCTCATTTGCAGGACTGCACCTCCTGGAGGTTCATGGCCAGAGCTCTCTGCCACATTATTTCCCAATGACAGAATATATTAAGAAATACAGTGTTCCCTCGATTTTCGCGGGTTCGAACTTCGCGAAAAGTCTATACCACGGTTTTTCAAAAATATTAATTAAAAAATACTTTGCGGGTTTTTTCCCTATACCACGGTTTTTCCCGCCCGATGACATCATATGTCATCGACAAACTTTCATCCGACTTTAATAAATATTTTTTTTAATAAACTTTAATAAATAAGCATGGTGAGTAATGATCTAAATGGTTGCTAAGGGAATGGGAAATTGCACTTTAGGGGTTTAAAGTGTTAAGAGAAGTATTGTGATACTGTTCATAGCCAAAAATAGTGTATTTACTTCCGCATTCCTACTTCGCGGAAATTCAACTTTCGCAGGCAGTCTCAGAACGCATCCCCCGCGAAAATCGAGGGAACACTGTATACTGTACTGGCAATTGATATTAACAAATCTATTCTTGATTATGAAGGTGCTATGTAGCCATCAGGATTAGCAGCCCTTGATAGCCTCATTCTCCGTAATTACCCATATTGAAGCCAATTGAAAAGTGGGCTTACAGTCCATGAGTTAATGCAGCAACTAAGTCAAAGTAGGTTAATTATATTAATCTCTTTGGCATTAACAAAGATTGAAATGCCCTTCTGTGATTTGCCAGATTCCCAACACAGATCATTGCTGTACTGGTTTTTACTAAATGTATTTATACTTTATTCTTCAGTCCAAAAGATGGACAGGGTAATTAAAAATGTAATATAAATTAACCTTTGTCCTTTTAGGTTTAACATTATAAAATGAAAAAAATATAGAAAGCAAAATAGCTAAGGAAGATAAAGGAAAATTAAATTTGTCAAGGAACCAGTATTTGATAGCAAACTGTTCCAGGAATGGCCAGCTATGGTAGAAATGTGTGATTTGGGGTGTTCTAGATGAGTCCATCATTTCTGAAGCAGATTTTCTTGCCGTACCTCATGGGGCAGTTGATTGCTTTGGCCACCATGAGGAAAGACTTTCAGCTCAGGTAGTCACAGCTTCAATATAGGACAATGATAACCCACTGCATCATCTCAAACACTCCAGCTTTCAATTTGAAGAGCTCTGGACAATTAATCCTCTGTGGAGCTTGCTCTATTTACCCTATAGCTCGTTTGCCTGGAGTAGCACTGGAATAAGGGTAAATCTAACAAATTTTTAAATTTGAGGATTTTTTTTCCATTGTGGGAAGGGGTCTGTAGTGAACTATAATCTCCCTCCCTCCCCCTCCTCTCTCTCTCTCTCTTTCTCTCTCTTTCATCTGACCCGAGTCTTCAGAGATGGGCAGCATACAAATCTAATAAATAATAATAATAATCCACATATCATTACTGGCTGAAGGTTGACTCAGCCTTCCATCCTTCTGAGGTGGGTAAAATGAGGACCCGGATTGTGGGGGCAATATGCTGGCTCTGTTAAAAAGTACTATTGCTAACATGTTGTAAGCCACCCTGAGTCTAAGGAGAAGGGTGGCATTAAAAAAAAATTGAATAAATAAATAAATAAATAAATAAACAAAGAAAGAAACAAATATAACAGAATATTTAGTTTTCTGCTGACCAACAGTCATTGTAGTACTTCTGCTTTATTAAATTCCTTTCCTGACATCATGATGTGGGAGGTAATTTGCACCCAACTGTATGCCTCATTTAATGATAAACAGGATGGGGTACCAGGAGGGTTGGGCTCCAGCCGGAATGGGGTGGAACCCCATTCCTGTAGTGAAATTGAAGTTGTGCTTGCAGCTCCAGCTAATCTGTGTTAGTTACTTTCGGGATTCCCCAGTCACTAGTATAAAAAAAAAAATTGTAAAAATTTTTTCAAAAAAATCTTCTGCGCATGTGCAGGAAATTGATTGACAAGCCAGCAACTTCCTGATTTGCTGGCTCGTCAATCAGTCACTGGCATTTTAAAAAATATTTATTTTTCAAAAAATCATTTGCGCATGTACAGGAGATTGATTGACGAGCCAGCAGCTTCCTGATTCGCTGGCTCGTCAATCATGCCCACCCACCTTGCCTTGGCGCCCACAGACTCCTGTCCTGTGTGAGGGAGTGGTACACAGCTGGTAACTTGCTTTGGCTGATTGTGTTGGCTGCCCTTAGCCATTTACAAAAAAACTTTTTTTAATTTTCATTCCTTAGAGAAGGAGAACTGCTGCTCTGGGAAGTGTGTTACAGTATTTTATTGGAGATGGGTGGGTGGCCGGGCAGAGGAGCGCTTTATTTTTTATTTTCCTATCTGGTCACCGACCACGTGGCTGAGAAGATGGGGGGGGAGAAGTTGCTCTTCCTCCATTCTCCCCCCCATTGTTGCAGCCCCGTGTGGTGCTCCCGTGAATTTCTTTTTATTTTCCCGCCATTGCCAGCTACGTGGCTGAGAAGATTGGGGGGAAGCACCTCCCCCCCCAGTCTACGGAGAGGGGTGGCATACAAATCTAATAAATAAATAATAAAATAATAAATCTTCTCAGCCACGTGGCTGGCATTTTCCCCTCACTTTAGCCAAACTCCTTCCTCTTATAATATATAAATTAGTCAGGTTGAATCAAACCCCTGTAAATGTAGGAAGGTGTTCCTTTTCCGCTCCACAGCCTTTTCTTTGGGGTCTTATCAACTTCGGGAGGCAACTTCTCTTCCATTGGTTGATGGTTCTCATTTCTCAGAGCTTATGTGATCTGGCCAGTAGATGACAAATCACGCTGTCTTCCATATACTTTTTACACATATTTTCCTTCCCCCAGTGCACCCCTTTTCACATCCCTATTTCTGACACCACAACAAGAAGGCCTGGATAGACATACTTCAACTAGCTTCATATCAAAATTCAAGATGGTAACCACAAATTCACAATTAAAGCTCTACCCTCTTTTACATATAACACATATAAAAATTGGAGAGGTTTTTGGTGGCTACTATTTAAACTTTTCTACCACCCCTGCAGCTGTATTTTTTTTCTTTTCTACTTTGATAGCTCATAAAATTAATATAAAAAATAAGATGTGGAATAATGTAAATAAAAAAGCCCCGGTTCTATATTAGGTATCTTAAAACAATATATTCCTTGCAGTCTGATAAAACACCTTAAATATATATCTGCACACTGTATCCCAGTAATAAAAAAAGACATGTCTTGCTATAAATATGCCCTCTTCTGTATGCTTGCTGCATAGCATTAAGAACATTATTTACATGTTTTTCCCATATGAAAAACAACTGGGATATACAGTGGTACCTCTACTTACGAATGCCTCTACTGAAGAACTTTTTGAGGTGTTTAAGATTTTTTTGCCTCTACTTCTGAAACATTTTCACCTTAGGAACCTGAGCCGCCGCCGCTGGGATGCCCCGCCTCCAGATTTCCATTGCCAGTCGAAGCGACCATTCTTGCGCTGCTGGGATTCTCCTGAGCCTTTCCCCCCTAGGAATCCCCGCCTCCGGACTTCCATTGCCACCTAAAGCGCCCTTTCTTGTGCTGCTAGGATTCCCCTGAGCCTTTCCTCGCTAGGAATCCCCATCTCCAGACTTCCATTACCACCCAAACCACCCCTTCTTGTGCTGCTGGGATTTCCCTGAGCCTTCCCTTGCTGGGAATTCCTGCCTCCAGACTTCTGTTGCCACCCAAAGCGCCCCTTCTTGTGATGCTAGAATTTCCCTGTGACTCAGGAATTCTTGTGGGTTTTTTGCGTGCCAATCCATTATTTGGCTACCATCTTATTAAGAGATGGGTAATTTTGAAATATGGAAAATAAATAAATAAAAAAATAAATATTAAAGTACTAGCTTATAACCCAGTGTTGGCCCAGGGATATTTATTTATATTTATTCCAATTCTGTATTGGGGGAAAAGAAGCACAGACGTCCAAGTTTTTATCTGACAGGGAGCCATTGAGAGGGGCCTTTCTTCCCCTTACTCCCATGCCCATCATCCTTGCCTTCTCCCTTCCCCCTCCCTTGAAGTCTTCTGTCCCTTTCTTCCCCCTCCCATGCATTCCTCTTACCTGTCCTTCCTACGACCCCAGCATGAAATTCACCGGGGGCGCCTTCTGCCATGAGAAGGGAACATCAGGCGTTTTCCTAGTGGTCCGCTGGAGGGCAAATGTCATGGCTGGCTTTCCAGAGGAAGCTGTGAAGAAAGTGACAATTGCTGCACTAGGCTGCTACACTGGCTCTCCTTAACAGCCAGGTGTTCGATTGTTATGCTGGAACACACAGACACCCGAGGGGTGCTAGGGGTATCTCCCCCCCCTCCCCCCCAGTATTTGTTTCGAGAGAGTAAGTCATCTGTGTACCAAGTTTGGTCAAAATTGCTCGAGGCATTACAGTTATATTGGATTATACACACACACATTTATATAAATATAGACTAGCTGATTACCCGACATTGCCCGGGTATTTATTTATCACAATCTTGTATTAGAGAGGAAAAGGAATGAATTATATCCATAGTGTGAAATCAAAGTAATTTTATTTACGGGTTTTAAAGTATAAGGACCTTGTGCAAATCCCAGCTATAGAACCTCTGGACAGCTGGGGGATTTTGAGGCACTACCCCCTGCCTCTGCCACCAGCCATTGTACCATTTCCTTAAACTCGGCCTAGGACTGGAACATAAATTCCTGAGCTGGCCCATGCTGATCCTCCTCCACTCCCGCTGAAATAGGCTGGGTCTCCTCTCTGGCTTCCATACCTGTTTTGCCTTGGTTGGGGTAGTCCGGTCCTTCATGTGATGAGTTGGGGCGAAGGACAATTCTGGGAATACAGGCCGAAGATATGAGGTGGGGGCGAACGATCCACTGAGGCCCTGGTGCGCTTAATCAAAGCCCTCTGTACTGGCCTAATCAGGCTCCCTTCATAGGCCTACTATGTGAGGGAGGCCTAGGCCTCTTCAGAAAAACGCTGAGCTAGGCTTAGTGTACAGAACACGACAGTTGCTGAACTAGGCTCAGTGAACAGAACACGGCTGTTGCTCTGAAAGGCCAGCTCTAGGGTTGTCTTATCCTTACAATATTTTTCACCAGATAGTAAGTCATAAGTGTACCAAGTTTCGTTGAAATTGCTTGAGGTGTTCCAGAGTCATATATATGATCTGATTAGCAGCAAGTCTCTAATTGTTCGCCAGGACAGAAACACCAGCCTGAGGATGATGAGTGAGACCTCATCGAAACGTCGCCAGAAATTTCCAAATCCTACACGGGAAGAAACCCGAATATACCAAGACCGTTTAATTTCCCCTTAAAATAAACATGATTTTAGAGACTTACTGCTAATCAAAATTGGGCTCAAAATGGAGTAGCCTAACTTGGATTGTTTTTCCAGTAAGAAATATCTAGAGCTAAGTAGAATTAGTCTTTCTATAGTTGGGATCATACTGTGCACTAAATACCAGCCTGGTGTTTGACTTACTATGTGGGACAAAGCCAGACCTGTCAAGGCATGACCCAGTATGATGTGCTGAGAAGTTTTAGAACTGTAGTTACTACTCCAGACTGGTGGAGAGGGAGCGCGACAACCTAGTGAAGCAGATTTGGTTGAAGTATATTGTGTGAATCACCAGCAGAAGAAATGCACAACTTGAAATCCTTTGAAGTTTTGATTGCAAGTCCTTCTAAAATTAAATGACAATATTTAATGTGCCAAATTATTAAATAGTTATATTGAATGAATAAATAAATACATGTATGTATGTATTCAATATGAATATTCTTTAACTATTAATGACCAGTTTTGGAGAACTGGTAGCAGAAATTTTGAGTAGTTCAAAGAACCAGCAGCAGAAATTTTGAATAGTTCGGAAAACCGGTAAATACTGGCCAGGCCGTCATCTATTCTCTACCTCCCAGCTGATCGGGAGGAAATGGGGATTTTGCAGTAACCTTCCCCTGCCACGCCCACCAAACCAAGCCACACCCACAGAACCAGTACTTTAAAAAATGATTAAATGAAATTAAAGCATTTAGCTTTGTTTTGCTTTCCCCCCTCTGTTGAATTGTTGTTGCTGTTGTTGTCATTGTTTTTCTTGTTCCTTCAAGTCAGTGTTAATTCATGGCATCTCCCTGGAAAAGTCCCAGCAGTTTTCTTGACAAGATTTGGGAAGTGGTTTGCATTGCCTTATTTCTAGGGTTGAGAAAGAGCAATAGGCCCAAAATCACGCTGGCTTCCTATGTAATCTTCTGATTTCTTGCCTAGTGCATTAGCCACTACACCAAACTGATTCTCCATCCTTCTTTGTAGTTATCTTATTTTGGAGAGTTATGAAAATCAAATCTCACCGTTGGCTCAAGGTTGACTCAGCCTTCCATCCTTGCGAGGTGGGTAAAATGAGGATCCAGACTGTTGGGGGCAATATGATTCTGTAAACCAGTGTTTTTCAACCAGTGTGCCGTGGCACACTAGTGTGCCGTGAGACATGGTCAGGTGTGCCGCGAAGCTCAGAGAGAGAAAGAAAGCAAGAGAGAGAGAAAGAAAGAGAAAGAAAGCAAGCAAGAGAGAGAAAGAGCGAGCGAGAGAGAAAGAGAACAAGAGAAAGAAAGCAAGAGAGAGAGAGGGAGGGAAGGAGAGAGAGAAAGACATAGAGGGAGGTAGGGAGGGAGAGAGAAAGAGAGCAAAAAAGAGAGGAAGGAAGGAAGAGAAAGAAAGGGATGGAGAGAGAGAAAGAAAGAGGAAGGGAGAGAAAGAAGGAGAGAGAAATATAGCGAAAGGGAGGAAGAGAGAGAGAGAGAGAATTTTTTGTCCAAACTTTTTTTAGCCCCCACCCCGTTCAATGTGCCCCAGGGTTTTGTAAATGTAAAAAATGTGCCGCGGCTCAAAAAAGGTTGAAAATCACTGCTGTAAACCATTTAGAGAGGGCTGTAAAAGCACTATGAAGCGGTATATGAGTCTAAATGCTATTGATATGCTAAAAAGTTGTGCACCAATAGCACAAGTTTGATCAGCCCAACATACTATATCCTCCTGGTTATTTGTTTAATTAGGGTTTCCCCCTCTTCTTACCGAACAAAGTATTTTCCTAGTCTGTTTTCTTTTACTTAGAAGCAGCTGGCCATGGACTTAATTTTTTCTGGGATTGTTCTTTTTTTCTACCTCCCAGTGTGACCTAACAGTCTTGGCATCACTTCTTGGCATTCTTTCATCCAAATATTAAATAAGCTAACCAACTTTAATTTATAAACCCTGATTAGGTAGTTAGGTGCTGCCTCCTGCTGAGAAAAACCAAAACTGATTATATAGAGATCTAAAGAAATTGCTTCAATTGATAAATGAATGTTTCTGAAGTATATGAGACAGCCCATATTTTGGGCAGAAACATGGCTATAATAGTTTTAAGTAGTATTATTTTCTCAAAGAGAATAGGCCATAGGTCAAGAAAATATTAAATCTCATTGCAAAGTACTGAGTTATATCTATAATGGTGTGATTTTACTATAACATTCTCAAATGTTCAAATCATATGCTTTATAATTTTGCCTAATGTTGTTACTGGCTTTTTAAAAAATTTCTGTTCAGTCATGTACTTGAGATAGTTGGCCATATAAACAAGTAAAAATCAATAATTTATAAATAATTCGTAACAACCCTATAAGATTTATCAGTGTTACTAATTGTTTCCCATGTGTGGCTGCTTTCCAATAGCCAATGGGGTTATGCATGTGGTAATGGAAGCCAAACCAAGAGACTTCACTGCTTCACACTTGTCTTAACTCACCAGTTGCATAGGAATGGACAACTCTGGAGTTATATCAAGGGCTAAACATGACAGTGGGTTTTATAGAAAAGCTAAATTTTATTTATACATTGATTTCAATTTATACTCCACCTTTTATCATTTTTACAAATAACTTAAAGGAAACAAATACACTCACTAGTCCTTTACTTTCCTGACAATTATTCTGAGGTTGAAAGTAACAGAATAAGTTTCCGGTGCCCATATGCATACGGGGTGGCTGCTCTTCTCATTTCCGGTGCTCCCATGCATGCGAAGACCAACTGGCCAGCGTGCCAGAACCCGGAAGAGCAGCAGGCAATGGCTCATGGACCAGAGAGATGGCTCTAAATGTGAACCATAGGTTTGCCACCCCAGACCTATTCTATACCTATGAATTTGATTTTGCTTGCTTAAGATAAAAACTTAATTTACTCATCATAGAATTCCATTTTGTTAGTGTCCAATATTCAGGTCTACTGATATCCTTATCTTTAGCCTATCTTTTGGAGTGTTGGCTGTTCCTGTCAGTTTAGTGTCATCTGCAAATTTGAAGGGTTCCTTCTATTCTCTCATCTAAAACATTTATGAAGATATTGAATAATACTGGGCCTAAAATGAACCTTTGGGACTTCTACTTGGTCAAATATCTTAGTGAAGTATATTATGTTCACATCACTGTGATTGGCCTGGTCATCCAACCAACTTTCATATCCATGGTGGGAATAGTATCCTGGTTTCTGACCTGGTGTTTTAAGCACTGGACCAAACTGACTTTTTTATTTAATCTCTTTGATTCTTCTGCCTTTTACACTAGCCTTAAATTTGTGTTAAGTCTATTTTCTTGGACAAATCCCTATTTTTCTCTTTCACAAGTTCATTGGCCTTTCCTGGAAGCTTTCTTTATACGAGTGTTTCCTATTCGTTTTCTTTTAGGGTCATATTTAAAGTTCATTATATCTTTGAATTCCTAATGGTAATACAGTGGTCCCTCTACTTAAGAACTTAATTGGTTGTGTGACCAGGTTCTTAAGTAGAAAAGTTTGTAAGTAGAAGCAATTTTTCCCCATAGGAATCAATTTAAAAGCAAATGCATGCAAACCCATTAGGAAAGAAATAAAAGCTTGGAATTTGCGTGGGAGGAGGAAGAAGACAGTCGCTGCTGAAGGAAGTGAATAAAAAAAAAATCCAAAACTTTAAGGCTTTAAAAAAAGAGGGACTCTTAAGGTGGCGAGGAGGGGCATGCATCTCCCATACACCCGGCTTGAGGCTGCATCCCATATACTGCACCAGAGAGAAACACAGGAGGAATGGCAGGAAACTGGCCTGGCCTTCATGCTCTCAAATTTCCTGGGAAATTTTTCCGGACTCGGTTCTTAAGTAGAAAATGCTTCTTAAGAGGCAAAAGAAATCTTGACCACCCAGTTCTTATCTAGAAAAGTTCTTAAGTAGAGTCATTCTTAAGTAGAGTTACCATTCTTTAGTTTCTTTAAGAGTGGAAACTAATTGCCAATGTAATTTCCATGTTACAGTAGCTTTGGAAGAGCGATTTTTCAGCAAGTGTTGGGGCAAAACATTAATACTTTTCCAAGTTGTCTGGTCCAACTATTTCTGTGGTAAGGGACATGGAAAGTACTTTCTGGATTCAGATGGTCCATGACCAAATTGTTTTGGACCATTCACAGAATAAAACTGGGTAATTAAAACAAACAACAGTAAAAGCCAAAGTGGAAGACTTTTCGATATTCATATTTAGTGTCTTTCAATCTGTATACTTGCCATGCAAAACTATTCCAGGATTTCTATGGTTGTTTCAGCCAAAAACCTGTAACCAACATTACAAGATTTGCTCTTGAACCATGGATGCTAGATCAGCATTCCATTTTTTTCTGCACTACACAATAAGCCATCTAACAGAATTCAATCCTCATGATTGCCTCAGTCTGTGGGAACACACCCATACCATTTGCAGAGTACAATCACAATTGTGCTAAGAAACTCAGTTCTGCATGCTTTATATGCAGCTGTTTTTTTAAAAAAAGCATTTGTGTTAATTTTATAATTATGTTCCCATTACCCAAGTTCACCACAAAACTCCTAGTCTTTCCTTTATCATATTTCTGATTTCATTGCTATTCTACATGGATTACATCCTAACGACATATCAATCTATGCCATGCCACTGAGTATCTTAGACAGGTTTTATATTTATAGTATCCCAAGTTTACTTCCCTCTCCATCTTGAGTATACAAAGTGAGAAAACAAAAGATGCTTGCATGGGAATGAAGTGGGCTCATAAACACAATTACACTTTTGATTACTGCCCACATTGTTAGAAAAAACACTAAAATGTGTCAGGACTGAAGATTCCAAAACCAAATCCTTTATTTTCACAACTGTATAAATGTGCTCCAAAGTATTTATGTCCAATACAAGTTTAAAAGAAACATGCCAGACAGCAAACTTGGATCAGTCTGCTGGTGTATTAACTCCTCTCATCTGTTAAGCTTAGTTACAAATACCAGTCATGGTAACATACATTTGAGTTCAAGAAGTATAGCACGATGTTTATAGCTATTATAGCTTGTGCACAAAGGTTGCACTTCTGGCAAGAGATGCAGAGAAGTTGGAAACTAGATTGATTTATTTTAAATCGCATCAATATCAATGTCCTCTTCCTTGTTGTTCGCAGTCTTCACTGTTTCAACTTTAGGTACACTGGCCGTCTTGGAGTACACCACCTGCAAGAATGGACAAGTTTAGTCACAGTAAAACTGTTACACATTGAGGCTTTTTATTATTATAAAATGAGCAGCAAAGCACTAGAGCGACAAATCTTTTAAACCTAACATGCATTTTCAAATCAGAGCTTTCAATACATGTGGGTAGAGAACATTTATTTAAAGCTCACCTCAATGTTTTCCTCTTCATCTTCTTCCTCATTGCCAGAAGATTCCTCTTCAGCTTCTTTCAGCCATTTAATGAATGGCTCTGCTTTGACACGAATTTCTTTGGCAAGCTCTTTAGAAACGTATTTCTTTGAAGCCTGAAACACCAAAAGAAAGTTTGAAACAATTTATGCAGATTTGTTTTAAAAGTATAGTATTTTAAACCCAAGCAATATTTAGACCCAAGGTTGGAACATTATATCCATGAAATCTTAGTTTGAATGGAAAACAAGCTGTTCCAAAGAACAACTACTTCATGCTCAGGATTCATTCAAAAACCTTTCCAGATCCTCACATTTAGAAAAATAATCAACAATGCCACATAAATGTATTTTGTGCTTGCCCTTCCCATGGAAGATTTCATTTAAAAGCAGGGCTGGGTGCGCCACACGCAGGTCATCCCCACACCAGCTCAGTGAAAGAAAAAGTTGCAAAATGTCGTATGACAGCAACCTGATGCCGTGAGTTTGATACCTGTGATTTAGAGTGTAGGTTTTCCTTTTTCGCATCAACAATGAAGTACTGTCAAGGACAAATCCTGTAATGCATGTCATTTTTCAAATATTTAGCATTATGTAGTTGGCAAAGGCCGTCTTGATTTGTAAAAACTGACCTTTTCTGCCCAGCTCAATATGACTTCTTCTTCTAGAAGATCTGCATCATACATTTCCTTCAGGATGTGTGGAATTTTAGAAATCAGCTGAGATTGATGCATAGCTACTACGCACTCAAAGCCATGAAGAAGATACCGCTGGGCCTTCTTGTTGTTGTGGCAGAACTAAAATATGAACCAGAATATATTATTATTTATTTTTATTTATTACTTAGATTTGTATGCCGCCCCTCTCCGAAGACTCGGGGCGGCTCACAACATGTAAAAACAAATCATAAGCAATGATGATTAGCAAATAGATGTAAATTAGCATATGTACCACTTGCCTAATGATATAACCTACCAGTAACAAAAATTTCAAATAAACAAATAAAAAGCCAGGTAAATGCAGACTTGTGTCTTTAGACCTGGCCCAGTACAAACTGAATTTTAAAAAGATATTTCACACTACATGCTGTTGTATTATTAAATTGCATGCACAAGAAGCTAAAATTTAATTCAGCTTCAATGGCCAACATAGTAAATGCCAAGGCTATCAGTACAAAAAATAGCATCATTTTTTGATGTGAAGTATCTTTATCCTGGATATGAGGCAAATTTTATACATTCTATAGTGAATCAGACTGGGACAGGAAGCAGAAAGTCCCATCATCTCAGGAGAATGTTTTTGATCTACAAAAAAACTTACACGCAAGAAATGGCGCCTGTACTTCTTTATCTGTTCTCTTATTTTTTCATCAAAGAGGACTTCAGTCAACACCAGAGGGCCCAACTCTTTAACATCTAATCTTTCTGCTTCTGCCACAATATCTTTGTCGGAAGACTCTATGACACCTTCTTCTTTCTTTTTCTGAATCAGAAAAGACATTTACACAATATTTTTCAAGTTATTATTTGGCTAGTTGAAATTATCCCATTTTAATTTTAGTTTTTGAAATGAAGAAAACACCCCATTTATCTGAAATACCTTAACAAAGTCAAACAGTAAATTGACTCTTTGTTCGATAGTCCTTTCTAGATCATCAGTCAATGTGAGTACTTTTGCACGATCAGTGATTTCATCCATTCTACGCCTTTGGGCTTCTTCAGTGGTATCTTCACCCCAGTCATCATCTTCGTCTTCCTGAAATTTACAAGGTAACCATTTTCATATACAGAGCTTTTAAAAAGAAATATATACAATTCAACTACTCTGATCCTGTATTTTCTTGGGGAAAATAAACCTAATTATTCCCTGGAATAATTAACCATGTAATTGAGGACACACCCCCCCCATCAAATTATCAGAAAAAGGTTACCGTAAGTTCACACTCATCTTCAAGAAACCACAATGTTTACAACGTAACCATACATTTGTTGTTCGTTTTGTTGTGGCCAGATCTACTTACCACTACATTTGGAGGACTAAGTTCTTCTGGTGGTGCCGACTGTGGTGGTGGTGTCTCGGTATTGGACACACAACCATTCTCTTTATCCTTGCCTTTTCTATTCTTCTTTTCTTTCTCTTTCTTGCCTGTACCAGACTCGCTGCTCTCTGTGAACATAAGCAAGAGTCCAATGAAATATTTTTTAACAGACATGCATCGGAAGATTTTCAATTTATAAACTTCGCTTTAGCTATCCATCATGTCAAGGTATTCAGGTGTACTTGGATAATCTTAAATCGGTCTGCTGCTATACAAATTTTTGAATTACAAAGCATAGTTTGTCCAATTAGACTACTATACAACTTTTGGTTCAGTCTGAATATGGAGCAAACAATTTTTCTACATGTAATTTAATAGCCTTTAGACTGAATTTTTTTCTAAGAACAATTTTTTCTTCTATAGTACAGACATTACAAGACTGTGACAGACTCCTGCAGACAAGATGTGGGGATATGACTTAACAAGTAACAAAAAGTAAATATTAAAACTTTCCAAAGTTGTAGAAATCCCACTGAAGTTTATTTCTAGCTCAAGTAATGAGCAATCAATTGGTTGACATTCTAATTTAAGATTATGTTTAAATTTGTAAAATAAAAACTAAAGCAACAGGAAATACATTATGTACAAGATTAATAATCTTATGTTTGCCTTGATTGCACGTGGCATGTAATGCACCAGTATAGGTGGCCTGTCCCCATTTTATGACCACAAACCAGACTGGATTTTTTGTTGCTAAGTGAGACATTTGTTAAGTGATTTTTTCCTCATTTTACAACCGTTCTTGCCACATCTAAGTGAATCACTGCAGTTGAACTTATGTAACACGGTTATTAAGTGAATCTGTTCTCTCATCAATTTTGCTTGTCAGAAGATAAAAAAGAGGATCACATCTCAGAACTTAGAGCCACTTGCCAAAATTCTAAATTTTGATCATGTGACCATAAGGATACTGTAATGGTTGTAAGTCACTTTTTTCACTGCCATTGTAATTTTGAACAAATGTATGATTGTTACTAAGTAAAGTACTAACTATATTTACTCAATCGTACTTTCAATGCCAATACCTGTACTACAAAATTGAAAATGAATATATATAAATACACTCCAGAATATATTTGCTTATAGAGAACACCATTAATATATTGTTACAGTCTGTATAACAGATGGCCTCATTTTTAAAGACCACTGGAATAGGTCAGGCTATGTTTAGTATTGCAAGCTTAAATTGAGATAGAAAACTAAATTATCTACCACAGAGTGTTGCTTGCCCTGTGGTCTTCATACAGTCCTATTCCCCAGACCAGTTCCAACACATAGAAAACTTCCTCCATTAAGTAGGAAACAAATGATACTTTATAGGTAAATATCAAAATCAAGAACATACACTCACCAGGTGGGTTTTTAAGGATGAACGTGCAGAGTTTATGGTTTGTGTCAAGCATGCCTCGATAGCCACAGGCTTTGCAAGAGTTACCAATAGTTTGTTTCTTAGGGTTGACATGCTGCCAAAGAGAGCAATAATTTAACTACCAATTATTTCATTTATATCTATATATGCTACCCCTTCTATTTTATAACCTTTTAAAAAAGAAAATAAACAGTGGAAAGTAAGCAATTTATGCACTAACTGGCTTGTGTAGAAAATTCTAGACAAGCTTGTTTTAACAGTTTAGCAGCCTGGAAATCTCTATTTTAAATTACTACAATATTAAAATGGCTAGAGCTACCTACTACCACAAAATAATTAGACTACTGTCACACTTGGTTTGTTCATTAAGTATTCGTGTTTGAAATGTTAGCTAAATATGTCTAATTACAAGACAAGTATCTCCTGTCTTTCTTGAAAGAATTTAGTGATATTGGTAGGCTACCTCAGAGAAAACCTCAAGGTTGACCAAATACAAAACTCTTTCAAGTGAGATTGCTGGAACTGGATTGCAGATTTAAAAAAAATTATTTAGAAATTCTTAGCATTCTAGACCTACCAGATCAGTTTCAGGATTTTCACACTCAGGACAGAGAACAAATTTTTTAATGAACCCATCCAACATGTCTTGTAGCTTATTCGCCTCATGAGATCCATTGACAATGTAACGGTCATTCTTAACATCAAACTGGGTCTGCGCTCCCAGCTCACAACCAAAAAATTTGGTGGGATCTTTCAAGAAAGAAGAAAAATTAGCCATTAAGTTTTCTGTCAACTCCCTTCCCGCACTCATTGCAAATTTATTTTATTTCATTTATTTTTAGCACTACTCAACTCCAAACTATACTTTGGGTCTTCCAATAGTAGTTCTTCCTATTTTTCCCCAATCTGTTCATTAAAAAAGCAATAATCATTTTATATCTTATTACAATTTTAAGAGCACCTTTAGAATTCACTGTTTCTGCACAGAATCAACATTCCTTAGTTAATACGGAATGCCTCAAAACAATAATTATGCATTGCTACAGAGTACAATGCACAATAGCTACCATTACTATAAAAGTTATTCAAGTCAGCTCTTTTCCTTTCTGCCTTAAAAATTGCTGACACCATGAGGCTGAAGACAAAACTGTGTATTTAGGCTGAAATAGTGACAATAGTACTGTTATTGACAGTTATCTCAAACTTCCATGAGACAATTGAAACTGAAAGGGGTGTGTATGAAAATGAGAAGTGTGTGTATTATTAGTATTATTACATTTTCTAAAAAAGATAGCTTAAAATGTTTTTACTAATAGAATGAAACTTAATGGAAAATTATATAGAACTTACACGTAGGAGGCCGATTAAGCGCCTTTGCAACGTCAACCATATTGACGATAACTGTCTTTATCCCATTTCCTTTGCCCTCAACCTGAAAAGAAAACTCAAATATATATAATTTTGCACCATTTATTGGCAATTTTAATACACATTTTAAAAAATAGTGAAATATCTACCTTGGCAATCAAACGGGGCATTTTGTAGCGATAGAACTGATCTGAAACACTGCGGTTGACGTTGACAGACATTTTGGCTTATTAGTAGCTTTATCAATAAGATGGAGAGATCTTTGATTGCAACTTTTTGGTATCTTCTGTCTGGAGAAGACGTGATGACATAAACGACTGCAAGAGTTCTCGGTCTCTGACATGAAAAAATTTTCGCCACTGAGGCTGTGAGGTTCTTGCTTGTATGCTATATTTCCCCAATACAGGTACCAATGGCTGCGCAACAGCTCTGCAATATTAATATAGAAAGGTTTTATACTTCTCACACATGCCCACGGTTGTTTGAATTCAATCATCCTAAATGGTCTATGATTTTTATACAATACTGAACATAAAACATCCAGCAAAAAATACTGAATTATGAATGCTGATTTTGTCAGAACATTACAAACTTGATATATCACTTATGTTGTAGACTATGTTTCTGGACTTGGTAACAGTTATACCTTATAATATTATATTGTTCTATGACCAGCAAGATGAAATGTTTTCACTGAAGTGATGTTAACCAGTCCTTAATTTTGGTAGGAGACATATATTACAGTTTGCCAGCCAATAGTTACTCCATTGGTATCTCTACTAAGAAAGAGGAACTATGAATTTGAGAGAAACAATATTTAATTCTTAAAAACGAATAAAATAGTCTGTAACAATCACCTTTGAACCGATTTACAATAAATCAAGGCTATTATTCTTTTTTATGTAAGCAGATGAATTTAAAAATCACATTTCCTTCTCTCCACGTGATCTACACACGTGCCTATAATAGTTATGAAATACAAATGAAGGTATAAGAAAAAAATAATAATCCTAAAAAGGTGGGGATTGGAGGAGAAAGGGACTCAAATTATCTTAAAAAGAGCCAAAACCACTGAGAAGCTATCGCGCATAAAACTATTCCCCCCCCCCCCAAAAATGAACTCCTCCCTCTCTTCACCCCAGCGTCGGAATGACTCAGAAATGCAGCAATTAAACACTGAGTCAGCCCTTAAATATAAAGCGGCGGCATCGGCGGCGCAGTCGCCACTCAGGTCCTCCCCGCCGCCCTTTTTCCCGAACCCTCGAAAGCGCCCGAGCGGAGCCGCCCGCTGTCCCCCCCCCCTCGCACACTGCGGGTTTAGGAACTGCGCCACAGAGCGCGCACTCCGCCCGCCTCGCTCCACTCCGCCCCCCCCATCACGAGGACTGAGGCGCGGAAGACCTGGCGGCCGCCATCTTATAGAGCCGCGCGTTCGTTCAAGAAGGCGAAGCGGGGGGGGGGTGAGAGAAGGGAGGGGGGAAAGCGACCGCCAACGGCGGTTAAAGGAAGGAGACACCGCCTCCATATTTGCAGGCTTCTTTTTCTCGAGGTGACGCGCCGCACCTCGCGTCCTGTTTTTAAGGCAATGCGGTCCCCAAGGCCGAAGTCTGGACCGCGAATCCTTCTCGAATCCTCCGCACCTCCTTCCGTTCCTCATCGAGAACGAGCTCCGTTTTTGTTAAGGACCCCTCGGGAGGGCAATTTCGAGAAGGGAGTGGTCGCCGGTGTCTTTAAGTCCCCTCACCCGCAACAGAAGTGACCTTGCCATTCTGCCCGGCAGGAAGTTATCGGGACCAGGGCATTACGGGCCACTAACACCTTCCACAAATGAGGCGAACGACCCCCGCAAGGCTCGTTCAGGCCGCCGCCCGTCTTTTCCTTCTCCACCCGGCCTTAGATACCCAGCCTTCCTCCCCCCCCCAGCGAAGAGAAACCGTCTCCCACTGCCCCCTCCCTCCATATGCTAACCTCTCCCGACCGCCCCCCCCTTTTCTTTTACTTACCGTTTTCGTCCAATACAGACATAAACCCAACGCTGCTCGCCCCGGGCTGTGACGAAGCCGAATTAGTACGAGGAGAACGATGGCAGAGCGGAGGGTGTCACCGAGCACCCGGGCGCTTCTTCTAAAGAGATACAGATGCGGAGGAGGCGGACGCCGCAACCGCCAGGAGAGGGGAGGGGGGGTCCAAGCGTCCTGAGGCGGGCGGGATCAGCGGGATCAGCCTTGCCGGTTACTCTGCCAAAAGGGAAAGACGGTCAGCTTGAGGCAGCATCATTAGTCGAGCGGCGGAGCCACCCGTACCTATTTTCAAACCGAGTTCAAATCTGCCATAGCGGCAGCATTAGGGTGGGCTTTTTTTTAAAGGAGAGGGGGGAGGGGCATGGCTGTAATGGCCGCCAAGTACCTACCTCTAGAATGTTCTCGCGCCGACTGAACAACACCGTCGCGAAGGCTGGGATCAATCAGCCGCCGGAGAGTCCACGCCTCCCTCTTCGTCGTATTGGCTCATCGTGGGCCGTTCTTCTTTTTCATTGGTTTCGGGTGCTTGTCAGTCATGATGTTAGGCGACCTCTCCTTATGTCGCTTTTCTTTCTTCCCACCCTGTCGGCTCCGCCGAGCGAAGAAATACCAGCGCCCAAAAGGACATCCCGTTTAAACAACGCGAGCCAAAATGTCGCGAGAGTTATACTGAAGGGGAAGAATGAGTCAGTGTTCTCTGTTGGGGGGAGGGGGGAGACTTCTTACACGTTCGCGTGCAGAGACTGAATGTAAAGGAATGCATTTTATACTTGGAATAACATATCGTGTTCTGTGCTACTGAATGCTGCTGTTACATTAAAGAAACGGTTGCTTTTTTTTTTAAAGTAAATATACTATATCTGGGTTTTCGTCAAGAGATAGTTTCATGCCTGGTTTTTGGGGTTTTTTTGACCCCAAACTCCTTGGTCGGGCATAAAGTGACTGTACTAGCTTCAATCCCTGGCTATCTATGGTAAAGGACGGATTTGAGCCCTGGGCTGCTGGATTTTGCTCGATGTTTTAATCCCGGCATCCTTTTAGAAAGGGGCTGCTTGCCTTGAATGCTCATCTGAGAAAAGTGCTGCAGTATTTGAGGCCCTTTTTCCGGTGTAGAATATTGTGATTTGGTTAAGTGGATTAGCCCTATATGGCATCCAACCAGAATACCTCCAGGACCACCTTCTGCCACATGAATCCCAGTGACCGATTAGGTCCCACCGAGTTGGCCTTCTCCGTTGACCCCGGAGATACCCCACTCAGCAGTAGTGACTGCGAAAGAGATCTTGGAGTCTTGGTGGACAATCAACTAAACATGAGTCAGCAATGTGCAGCAGCAGCCAAAAAAGCCAACTCAATCCTAAGCTGCATCAACAGAGGAATACGCTCCAAGACCAGGGAAGTACTAATACCACTCTACTATGCCCTGGTCAGACCCCACCTGGAGTACTGCATCCAATTTTGGTCACCTCACTACAAAAAAGACATCGAAACACTGGAGAAGGTGCAAAGAAGAGCAACCAAAATGATTAGGGGACTCAAAACCAAGACTTACGAAGAGAGATTGAGAGAACTGGGCATGGACAGCCTAGAAAAAAGAAGGTCTAGAGGGGACATGATAGCAGTTTACAGATACTTGAGGGGTTGCCACGGTGAGGAAGGGGTGTCTTTATTCCCCAGGGCACCAGAGGGCCGGACGAGGAACAATGGCTGGAAGCTGACCAAGGAGAGATTCAACCTGGAAATAAGGAAGAACTTCCTGACGGTCAGAGCGATCAACCAATGGAACTGCCTGCCAGGGGAGGTGGTGAACTCCCCAACTCTGGACACCTTCAAGAGGAGATTGGACTTCCATTTGGCTGGGGTGCTGTAGGGTTTCCTGCTCAGGCAGGGGGTTGGGCTCGATAACCTAACAGTCCCTTTCAACTCTATTAATAAAATAAAAAATAAAAACAATGCCGTCTGGTGGGACCCAGGGGAAGAGCCTTTTCTGGGGCGGCCCCGGCCCTCTGGAACCAACTCCGCGTGGAGATTAGGACCCTTCCTACCATCCTTTCCTTTCGTAAACTTTTGAAAACCCACCTAGGTCACCAGGCATGGGGAAATTAATATACATACCCCTTAGCTATTATGATTTATGTATGGTTTGTATGATTGCTTTTTATAAGGGTTTTAAACTTTTTTAATCATGGGATTTGTATACTATATTGTTTTTGTTGTGAGTCCTCGGAGAGGGGTGGCATACAAATCTAATAAATTATTATTGTAAGAAGCTACTGGATTAAAAAAAAATACCTTGTCGCCAGTTCACATGTGTTTCCTGTAGCAATTGCAAAGTCGGATGCGGTTCATTTGGATCGTAGTTTAGCATTTCGTGTGCAGGAAAATAGAGAAGATTTATTTCTAGTAAGGTGCATAGTTAAAAGTATTTAGTATTCCTGTATGTGAAGTACTTGGAGCCATTTACTGTGTATAAAGACACACTGCAATTAGTATGGCCAATAATTTATCTGTAAAAACAAGATCAAAACATACTGATGTATCTAAAATGTTAGACAATGTGTACAAATAATATGATTAAATTAGAATATTGTACAAGTAAAAACAATATTGCAGACCAATTTACAAAGGCTCAAAGTACTGTTAAGCATAAAGAATGTTGGGGAACTTAAAAATATTATATATTGGCCACCCAAAGGGGAGACAGTTGGGTTTGGTATCCAGGATGGGGTGTACAGGTCCTCAGCCTCTATCCAAGGGTCCCCAAACTTGGCAACTTTAAGAATTGCTGATTTCAACTCCCAGAAGTCTGGGAGTTGAAGTTCACAAGTCTTAAAGTTGCCAGGTTTGGGGACCTTTGCCTATGCCATCATAACCTTGATCTGACCTCAGTCATCTAAGATGTTTTCAGGCGAAAACGATCTTTAAAACATTGCCAGGCTTGGCTTTCCTTATCAAGTGGACGTGTGCTGTTTGTATAGGCTTTTAAAAATAAAAATAAATTGTGCCAGGTCCCTTTAAAGAGTCAGTGTAATGCTGCAAATGCTGGGTATGCATTTGCATTGCATTTGGTGAAATGCAGTGGAAGAACAAGGTGTTTGGAAGCGCAAGGAAAATAATTAAGGACAAATTGATTAGAAAATTGAATTCTTGAGCCTGCTTTCTAAATACATTTGATAACTACATTCAGCTTTTCCAAAGTGAATGAAAATAACTTACCTACTTATCATCAACTGTTTTCAATTACAATTCCCCCATCTCTTTACCTATATACTATTATTTCTGTTGCTAATATAAAGCCCAAGAAAAGAGCTCTCTATTTGCTTCTATTAGCATTTGCTAATAATTTTAAAATGCCCCTCCCAAGTCTGCCAATCACACACACACACTGAAAAATCCAAAGTTGTAACAGGCCTTATTTATTTATTCAATTTTATTTATTCAATTTTTATGCTGCCCTTCTCCTTAGACTCAGGGCGGCTTACAACTTGTTAGCAATAGCACTTTTTAACAGAGCCAGCATATTGCCTCCACAATCCGGGTCCTCATTTTACCCACCTCAGAAGGATGGAAGGCTGAGTCAACCTTGAGTCGGTGATGAGATTTGAACTGCTGACCTTCAGATCTACAGTCAGCTTCAGTGGCCTGCAGTACAGCACTCCAACTGCTGTGCCACCCCGGCTCTTTAAAAATGGGGAATTTTTTTTGGGAGGGTGGAATAACGACAATACAAAATACAGTGATCCCCCGCTCGTTGCGAGGGTTCCGTTCCAGGAGCCCCCGCAACGAGCGGGTTTTCGCGAAGTAGCGATGCGGAAGTAAAAACACCGTCTGCGCATGTGCAGACGGTGTTTTTACTCCCACAGCGCTAGCGAGGAGCCGAAGATTGGGGGCGGGGCGGCTGTTTGCCGCCGGCATGGAGGGCTTCCTAGCAGCCCCCCAAACCCGGGTTGGGGGTCCGGGGGGCGCTGGCTCTCGGCGCTTTTGAGCTGAGTCCGGAAGCGAATTCGCTTCCGGACTCAGCTCAAAAGCGCCGATAGCAAGCGGCAAGGAACGGCTTGTCTCGGCGCTTTCGAGCTGACCGGACTCAGCTCGAAAGCGCCGAGACAAGCCGTTCCTTGCCGCTTGCTATCGGCGGTTTTGAGCTGAGTCCGGGAGCGAATTCGCTCCCGGACTCAGCTCAAAAGCGGCGAGAATGAACGGCGTGGGCGGGCGAAGGGCGGGCGGCAGCGAGGAGTGCGTGGGCGGTGGGGAAACTCCTCGCTGACGCCAGCAAGAGGGGGAAGACCCAGGGAAGCCGCTGCCATCTACGCATGCGTGCCCGGCACGCATGCGTAGATGGTATTTTTGACTTCCGGGTTGAAAAATAGCGAAGTACCCTGTTCGCAATGGTTGGGGACGCAATAAACGGGGGATCACTGTACTAACTTTCCCTGTGGGTTGTATCTGACATGGAGAGTTGGGTTATTTATTCAGAATATAGGTTAAAGAGAGAGTTTTTGTCTTATGGTTCTATTTGTAACATGCACTAATAGTAGGTTAATTCATATTATTCAAGGAAATTTTATGTTGAATTTTCCAAGGCCATTAGCAATTATTTTAGCTGTAATTTCATGTTACCTTAATGTGTTTTTCTGTATTTTTATTGCTTTAATAAAAATGGACAACTGCCTTTCTGAAGGCAGCTATCTGATATTTCCTGATATTCAAAATTATTCCATGGATAAATTCTGGAATTTTACCAAACCTAATAATTATTTTTCAGAAGGTTAAACATAATAACAGTTTATTTATTCATTAGACTTCTATAGTTGCCAAATTGGAAGAACTCAAGGCAGTTTACATTAATATTCAAAACAATTAGCATACAAATAAAATGATGCTACATAATGGCCAACACTATTTAATTGCAATATTGTACTCCCTTTTAATATTTGTGAAACAGTTCTAATGTAAACAATAAAAGGATTTTGAAGCAAAACATAGTACAGTATAAAATAACATTTATAGTCTTCGTTAGTACCCCGTACAAAAATTTGGGTTTGCAATATATAAACAAGCTAACAATGAATGTTTGTTTGTAGTGAAGTACTATAGCTTTAAGAGGTAGTGTTGCAAATTGCCATAAGAGGGAGCCAGAAAGCATGATTCTGATGTAGTAAACTCAGTGTGTTCTATGATAGTTTAGCGTACTGTATTTTGTAAGCTGTAATATATGTCTGATGTAGGATAGAGACAGGCTTATAATATTATTGTATTGAGAGATATTGAATGATTTGAATGTGAATGATCAGATTGTTTAACTTAACTGTGCTATTTCTAAAGTAAACACTATTTTATACACTTTATTATTATTATTAATATTAATATTTAATATTATTATTTATTACATTTGTATGCTCTCAACGGCTCACAACAAATAAAACATTATATACAAATCCAATGTTAAAATCAGTTTTAAAAGACCCCTATTAAAAACAGTCAAAGAACCCCAAACATACCAAACATAAAGTCAAGGCAGCTGAGTATATATCAATTCCTCCATGCCTGGCAACATAGATAAATTTTCAAAAGTTTGCGAAAGGCAAGGAGGGTAGGAGCAGTCCTAATCTCTGGGAGGAACTGATTCCAAAGGGCTGGGGCTGCCACAGAGAAGGCTCTTCCCCTGGGCCCCGCCAGACGGCATTGTTTTGTCGACGGGACCCGGAGAAGGCCAACCCTTTGGGACCTAATCGGTCACTTTAATGTAATGTCTTGTATGACTGAATATGACTCATATCTCCTGGATATCTGCTGGAATCCCACATTTTCCTCTATCTCATTTCATTAAGAGCATGAAATATTGAGCTACTAATATTTGAGGGGGATTTATAAATAATGAAATAGAGAAAAGATAAGTAATAACTATTATTGAAGAAAATCATTTACAGAGATGATAAGCACATACTGGTGTTGAAGACCTGATTAATGCTGCCTGGATTTTTTAAAGTCCTTTTGTTTCTACTCAGATGGAAGAAGAACTTCTAAGTTTTTAAGAATGGATACCTTTGTGTCAGTGATTAAGGCTAAATCATCTTATTTCCTTAGTTTGACCTTATACTATTGTGGGCCCCCAGCCATTGTGCTTTATATGATAAATCATGCAATCAAGTAAAGTAATTTGAACAGCTAAATTATTCCTACTGGTTATTGATCAGTTGTTTCCTGATATAGCAGTTGTGCTCACTGATTTTTTTTGCATAAGCACTAGTTTGTTTTGAAGGTTCCAGTTTGTATTTTAACTTGAATTAACTGTAGATTATGATTAAGCCAGATTCTTCTGGTGGATTCTGAATTTCTCTGGGTTATTTTAATCTTGGTTTATGAAGCAACTAATTTTCTGGCCTAAGTTCAGGGGTTTCTTGCCCCCAAACCCAAACATTTGAGACAAAGAATTATTGATCTCATGCAGTTTTGTATGGAAGAATGGAGAAAATATAAAAATACATTATTACAATAGAAGCATGTTCCTTTTTGTCTTGAGGACAAAAAGAAAAATACCACTGATGTGGCCATTTTCGATGTCACATGAAACAGGATTGGTGAAAAAGCTGAATCAGCCTTTGTGATGGCTAAAGAACAAATATGTGTTTTCTCTTTCAGTGCAGCTGACTGATAAGAAGTTGATGGCTACTGCCCTAGATAGGTTTCTTCTTTCAGTCTGCTAAGCAGCAAGTTAAAAACTTGCTGTTTAGCAGACTGAAACATACATATTTAATTAAGTACAGTGAACTGTCTTTTAAAAAGACAGTCCACTGTACTTAATTAAATATGTATATGACGCTATTTGAAACAGGACAAATAAAAATATTAAATTAAAAAAACTTAACAGGAGACTTTACATATAGTTAAAATGTGGCAACATATTTTATTTAGTTATTTAAGTATTTGACTTCTATGCCACCCAATCCTGAAGGACAGGCCGCTTTACAAATAATATAATACAATACAAAAAGATAGAAGCAATAAAAAAAGAAGTCAAATATAATCTCTAAAACTAACCCCGCGATAAAACCCATTTATATAAAAAACAGTCAAATTTTATACATACCATTCATAAAATTTGGCCATGAAGATGTACAATTCATGGTCCCCAGGCCTGCTGGCAAAACCAGGTCTTCGTGGCCTTGAAGAAGGCCAGTAGGATGGGAGCAGTAGGGACATTGGGGGGTAGTTGGTTCCATAAAGCTAGGGCAGCCACAGAGAAGGCCCTCCCTTGCAGTCCCGCCAACCTGCATTGCTTAGTCGACGGGACCTGGAGGACTCCTGCTCTGTGTGCTCTTATTGGTCTGTAGGAGGTATGTGGCAGGAGGCTGTCTGGTCCTGAGCCATATATTTCATGTGACTAGATGGAGTCTTGAAACAATTTCTTAACTGCCTTCCAAAAATAACAGTATGTATCAGTATTATATCTACTGCAAGAAGAAACAGGAAAACCGGTTTGCTTAGAAAGCTGCCAGAGCATACCATTTACTCTTTTCACTTCCTAATGCAGCTCTTCTGTTTAATGAATTAGTTTATTTCAGTTTATTGTCATTGCACACAGTACAATGAATTTAAATGCCGTCCTCAGCGTACATTATAGTTATAAAAATGAAAACACAAACATACATCCTTTACATTCTGTATAATTGAAATTGAAAACCTAACATTGCATTGCACTGTAGAATTCAATATGTTTATTGCCCTGGGATAGAAACTGTTTTTCAGCCTATTTGTCCTTGTTTTTATTATCCTGTACTGTCGGCCAGATGGTAATACTGTAGTTCAAAAAAAGAGTTCCCAGGATGAGATGGATCTTTAAAAATTTATTGAACTTTTTTAAGGCAGTGGGAACTATAAAGTTCTTCCAAAGAGGGGAGAGGGCCATCAATTTACTCTCTGGAGTGCTGTCCTATCTGCCACTGTGCAATTGGCAAACCATATGCACCAATGACAAATTCCTTGTATGTCTAATCACACTTGGCTAAAAAAGAATTTTATTTTATTCTATTCTATATACAGTACACACATGCAGTAAGTTAAAATACTCTCTTTGGTGCAGCGTTAGAAGGCCCCCAGTAGTTTTTCATTCAGTTGTTTCCTGAGAAGTCTCAGGTAGTATAATCACTGCTGGGCCTTTTTGACCAGTGCTGCAATGTGAGTGCCCCAGGTCAGGTCCTCTTTTATGGTAATATCTAGAAATTTAAAACTAGTCACTTGCTCCACTCGATCTCCATTGATAAGCAAGGGCTGTATGTCTAATCTATTCCTTCTATAGTCCATTATGAGCCCCTTCATCTTATTTGTTTTAAGGACCAAGTTATTGTCTCCACGCAGTAGAACTGTATGGTGCCAGAGGAGAATTTTACCCTGATTTGAATGGTACATGAAAAAATTAAATAGGTTTTAACAATGCTGTGACATAAACAGACAGCCTTCATTAACAACTAATAAACTGCGAAAAAAGACTCCTTCTAAAATGTTTATCTTATGTTTATATTGCTCATACTAGAACATTCAATCTATAAGAAATAAATCTGGCCAATTCTATCTTACCATTTATCTGAAAAATAGAATGACATGGTTCCTGTTTTGAGGCACTAGCTTTTTGTAAAGGATTGTGTTAAAAATACAATCATTATAGATCAGAGGTCCCCAACCTTTTTTGCACCAGGGACCGGCTTTCAGCTAGACCAGTTTTCCATGGCCCGGTGGGGGGGGGGGAGCTAGCTGTCAGCGGCGCCGTAAAAGGGGCGATCAAGAGAGGAATGGGTGAATGAATGGACGGAGGGTGGGAAGGAAGGAAAGAGGGAAGGTACAGGAACAGAAGAAGGGTGCAAAGAAGCAAAGAAAGGTGTGAAAGGGGAGAGTAAGAGAGGAAGGAGTGAAAGAAGGGAATGAGGGAGGAAAGAAGGGAGGAAGGAAAAGGAAAGCAAGAAATGGAGGGAGGAAAGGAAGGGAGGAAAGGAAGGAAGGAAGGAAGAAAGAAGGAAAGAGGGAAGGGACAGGAACAGAGGAAGGAAGCAAGGAAACTTATGAAAGGGGAGAGTAAGAGAGGAAGGACTGGAGGGAGGGAGGGAAGAAGGTAGGAAGGAGAAAGAAAAGAAATAGAGGAAGGAAAGGTAAAAGAGAGAAAGAAAAAGAGCAAGAAAGAAAGAGAAAGAAAGAAAGAAAGAAAGAAAGGCAACTTCAAAGAAAGGCTCACTGAGCATCTCTCACTCTCTCTCTCTTTCTATCCCTCTTTCTTTCTTTCTCTTCCTTTCTCTCTCT